>NC_134573.1:81233809-81358809 GCF_050947875.1 Dermacentor variabilis | reverse complement strand
CGTGTGCTTTTATGTGCCCACATGGGGCTAAATCGCTAGTACCGCTAATTCTGATAAGCTTGTAAGCTATAGGATGGCAGCGCTGGAGTTTCTGTTGACATGTGGCGCCGCTCTGGCGGTGCTGTTGCAATCTCGTAGTAGGACAGCGATGGATACCGCGGTTGACTGCGGGGAAGCGCGCCCAAAAAACGCACGAAATAAAGGTGCCGTTTCGTATACAAGTGTCCCAACACAGAGGTAAACGATCCTAACGTATTTTGCTCATTCTCACCGAGGCCGTACGAGAAAGAGCGGTGGTGCGCATAATAATTTATTCTGCCGTGACGTGCGTCTCTTGCTGTTAGTATTACGTAGGCTAACGCCAGGTTTACTGTGTGTGCAGGCCGGACGACCAACCGTGGCAACTAACACCGAATACTAGAATATGTAGCCAGCATTTCGTTGGAAAGAGGAAGAGCGACATCATGCACTACCCGCCTTACGTGCCGTCGATCTTTCATTCCGAGTACTACCACAGTACTCTCTGGAATTCCACAGGAGCAGTGGAGAGGAAATACAGGCAAGTTTTCCTTATGCAGAGTCATTAAACACGAGCTACACGCTCTATGCAGTGGGGAAAATTTATTAATGTAACATCACCTCGGCTGCAGACTCATTGCTTTGCACTTGCTGCTACACAGCAATTTTGCTTCATTTACATTCCTAAAGCTCTGTACTTCTGTTGTTTTCGACGTACGTGTTGCTGGTGGTTAACAAGACGGACACGCTTGCTATTTTTTAGCAATATCGCGGAGAGCGTCGATCGCACGGTGTCTCAGCGGCCTTGTAGCGGTGAAGCGACCAAGGCAGTATAGAATACATTCGAACTCGAAATCGTCTTGCGTGCCCGCGATTAGCTGTGCCGATCCTGTCACCCCTCTCCGTTACAAAGTCGTTCACACGCCGTGCGGTAGACGTTCATATATGTTAACTCTGACAACGGTGCAGTTGTGTTGGCGCTCTTATTATTAGTATTTAGTTTAGTTTTTAGTTAGTTAAAATAGTTCCGCTATTTGAAAAGTGTTGCTTGATCATTCGCATCGCGCTTACGCTCGATCTCTTAGAGTTCTATCACAAAACATTTACTTAATTATCAAATTACTTTAACTTCAGATAATTGTTGATTTCTGCAGATGGAGTTGCCATCAGGAGCAGTCAATGGTTTGGAAGAGCTTGGCCAAAACCCTGACACAGAGCTACGCCCGAAAACGCGGGAGCATCAGGCAAATTGGGAATATGGGCCTGCTTGAGGGCATTTTTAGCAAACTGAATGTTTTATTTGTTTGTGACAGCTTGGGGACACTGTTTGCTGATATGAATATTTTGTTGCTTCTTATTTAGATTACTAACGGTTAGGGCTTTCTGCTACAACGCTTCGACACAGCAGCGTTGACTAAAGTTAATCACGTGTAAATCTGCTTGTGTACAAGTCGATAAAATGGGTTATATATATATATATATATATATATATATATATATATATATATATATATATATATATATATATATATATATATATATATATATATATTATCTGACTGCAATCTTTCATTATGCAATGCCCAGTGGCCTGATCAAGCTCATTCATAGTTCATAGGAGTCCTATGATAAAGGCGAGGTTTCTGGTTGAAACGCGGCCTGTTGCGTGGGCCGAACTTCTGCTATTGTTTCACACTTTCGATATTTGGGTTTGAGAAGATTTAACATAATATGCATGCGGTGTAGGTGTTTTCTTTCATTGTATTTATTTGTGGGCTGACATTCTCCGAATTCCGCGGAATAAAACTAAAAAGAACGTAGAACAAGGTATGAGCAAGTTTAGGGCCATAGAGAATATGCGTGGTACGGGAAGATTTCCTCGACAGCGGACGCCAGTGCCTACGCCGGCATCTGATTTTCTGTGGCACGGGGCCCTTAACGGTGCCACGTTCAAACAATTCAACAAACACTTAAGAGGAAACTTTAGCTCGAGTGCTCCTATCTAAATACAGGTAGAAGGAGAATTCCTTGTACAGCGAAAGACTTTACTAACCGCGTCGAGCCCAGTTTCGCGTTCGCCAGCAATTAGATCTTCATTTGACCGCAGCTGCGCCGTAGCCTTGGCAACGCATCCTGTAACTCGCCGCGGCGAGTTCCGCCGCCGCCGCCGACTTGGCGAATGCCCTCTCAGCAGCTGGGTCGCCATCTGACCACGTGACTCGCGGCGCTCGCCTATTCAGTGCAAGCTTGGACACGGATGAGAGTGAGGCCGAACCGTCTTCTCTGAGCGTTGCGCGGGAGCAGGAGACTTTGAGCCGTCGTCGCCAAGCGCGTCTGACCACCCGACGGATATCGCCCGGCGAACTGCTTCACAGGAGAGGGTCCGGAATGCAACAGGAGTCGCACCGTCGAGATCAATGTAGCGTTCGCGCCCTGTCCGTTTGTGCTTCGACGCTGCGCATGCTCGCGGCGTCTTTTTGCATGTCTAGCATAGAGAAAGAAAAAATTGGAGGACGCTTAAGCTTCGCCTTCAAGAGTGGAACGCGAAAGCGTTCCCGTCGACCCGCCAAGGGGTGTAAGACAACGGGCTACGACGCAGCCACTACGCGCCCCGCATCGGACGCGGTGAGCGTCGAGCAACGCAGCGTTCGGCGCGACAACGAAATGCGCGCCTGAGCAAGCGACGCACGCCTGAGCCTTAGAAACAGCTCGTTTCTAAGGCAACACCGCGTTCACTAGAGGCGCTTTTGTACCGCTTTGAAGCATCGAACTCGTGGCTCAGTGGTAACGTCTCCGTCTCACACTCCGGAGACCCTGGTTCGATTCCCACCCAGCCCATCTTGGAAGTTGCTTTTTAACGCGATAGCGTTAAGGAGCTCGTGTCGCAGAAAAGCCGGTGTCGTCGGTGTCGGCGTCCGCGGCGTTGGCCGTGAGCGATAAATCACGGCAGGAACTTCATAAATAAAAAGCAACTTCCAAGATGGGCTGGGTGGGAATCGAACCAGGGTCTCCGGAGTGTGAGACGGAGACGTTGCCACTGAGCCACGAGTTCGATGCTTCAAAGCGGTACAAAAGCGCCTCTAGTGAACGCGGTGTTACCTTAGAAACGAGCTGTTTCTAAGGCTCAGGCGTGCGTCGCTTGCTGAGGCGCACATTTCGTTGTCGCGCCGAACGCTGCGTTGCTCGACGCTCACCGCGTCCGATGCGGGGCGCGTAGTCGCTGCGCCGTAGCCCAATACCCCTTGGCGGGTCGACGGGAACGCTGTCGCGTTCCACTCTTGAAGGCGAAGCTTAAGCGTCCTCCAATTTTTTTATTTATGAAGTGCCTGCCGTGATTTATCGCTCACGGCCAACGCCGCGGACGCCGACGCCGACACCGACACCGACGCCGACGACACCGGCTTTTCTGCGACACGAGCTCCTTAACGCTATCGCGTTAAAAGACTAAGAGCGGACACTCCGAGAAATCTGGCCTCAGGAACTACGTCACGGCTACGTAACGAACTAGTGCTCTCACCAAACGGCAGAGGACACAGGCGCAAAAAAAAAAAGAAAATGAATTCTGCTCAATCGTTCTACAAAATAATAATTATACGCCCAAATTTGGCGTCTTTCTTATACATAAAAACAGGATTTATTCAAGACACCTTCCATGCTTCTTGTTCTTCATCCGTACTGCCACCAATGCCAGTCACCATTCGTCCATCGAGAAGAAGTCAACGATTCGCGTACCAGCGGCGTGCCTGCGGGAAGATTTCGTGAACGTCGGCTGCGGCGGTGTTTTCGTGTGTGAGACAGGTGAGTCACGTTTTCAAGCGAAGCTTGGAGTAACTGACTTGTGAGGGCGATGAGGTTTGCTAAAAAAAAACAAAACAGTTTGCGGCTCGAGATGAGGCGGCGTAACGCGAACAACGCGAAAAGCATGCCCCCTCAAGAAACGCGTAGTGAGATAGCTGTACCATGTGCTTTCTTGCTACCCCCGCCGAGAATGGAATAATCCTTGTTGGTTGCGTTCCGTGAAAATCATCAAACAAAGCGAAGCTGCCATTAACTCGCACCGGTCCACGGCTGTGCACTGCACTGCGACGCGCAGCTTGTCAGACGCCATCGAGACGCTGCGTCTCTGTTTGCGAGGGTAAACCGTTCTTGGCCAGCTCCGTTTGCGACAACCACGGTATCTGCGCTCATTGAACTTAGTTCGTGTTGGCGGACTAAAAACGACCTGCTGGACAACGCTTAAGATCAATATCAGGAATTGCACATTTCAGGAAAATTCCGCTTTCGAGAAAAGTGAATTCCTAAGCCACGTTTACATGATCGCGTGACGGTTGATCGTCCTTTCGTTGGCCCGTTCTAGAGGCTGGCGAACGCTGGAAAGAGCATAAAAAACACCACGCCGATTCAGTACGAAAACGGCGTTCCGGTGACGGGCGCTGCCTAAATGAAGAAAAGCAGGACGTTAGGCACGCTGTAGCCAAGCTTTGCTTGTTCGTTTCCCCTATAGAGTAAGGGCTCCTGAATATTTTAATAATATTGCTTGCAAACAATGGCATGTTAGATAAACAGCGAGCGTAGCTTATCGCGTTTTGTACTGCAGCGAGGTGTGCACCTACGGCGCACGGACGGACGCTGGTACGTCCGTGCGGATTGTTTATACAGAAAAGCAATGGTGGGGAAAAGTCCCCAGTGACTACTGCATGTACTTATTGCGGCGTCCATGCTGGGAACTACTGAGCATTCTAGTAACTTTCGGTTTCTTCGCATTTTTTCGTGGCGGAATACATTACACAACGTTTGTCGCGTAGGCGTGGTGTGGCGCGCATTTGAACAACGGCCTCGTATTAGGACGTTTCGAATTTATCTTTACCACGCTTATGTGAACTGCTATTTTGCCTACCAATGTACTCCTTATACTGAATACGCACAGGGGTGTCCAAAAGTTCACAGGCCGCGATGTCATGGGATTACACAGGATGGCGGCCTGGGAACTTTTGAACACCCCTGTACGGGCTTTTGACATTTTATCCTTGTAAGTCCGAGTTTTATGGGTCAGAGGTCAGAATGTGCCGGTGGTTTTATATTGTGCATCGGTTCGCTATTCATTCAAAGCGGTTTCCTGGTACAGTTAGGACGTGTACACATGTTTATGGTAATTAACGAAGCATGTACTTATTGACATTTTCAGACCGTGCTGATGCCATGCCGTCCGGTGGTCCAAGCTACGGCAGCTACTGCTGTTTGTCGTGGCGCTTTAACAACGGCAGAACTCAGAAGAAGCCTGTCTTGCCTTGGAATAAAAGCAGTGCGGAAACTTTGTCTCCTTGATACATATGACCGCTTGTACCAAAACACAGAACACAAGCGCGATGGATAAAGCCGTATAGTGAATTATGATTACCTCTATCTCCACCTGTAATAACTTAATCGAAATAAAAATTGCGTCACAACCTCAATTCACACCAAATGTGGAACTAGGCAAAACAGGGAATCGCTATAACAAAACGACAAATAAAAGCGTTGCCATTTGGGTGACAAAAAGTGGTCTGAAATGACAAGCTTCCGCTACAGCCTAACATCGGTTACGCGGGGTAATCCAAATTTCGCGCCTGCAAAACCGAAACAGGAAGTGCAGGCCAGTTGCTCTCACCAACCGCCAGGCGCGCTAGGGTCGATTTGGCCGCTGGGGTGTATGGGAGTGTCCACTCTTAACTTTGTTTTCTTTCTCTGTGTGTCTAGCGCTTCGCTTTCCTTGTCGCGGAAAAGGCGTCACACCGTCGAACGATTCCTATCTACCCAAGCCTAATCACAGTCATGTCTAGCCACCTGCCTAGGTACATGTGCGTCCTACCTGGCTTAACGATGATTGTGTAGGGAAGTATTAAAATTACAGCTAAATCAAAGGTTAACGAAGTAAAACCAAGACTTAACCAGGCTAAACCAAGCTTTCGCTTTGCATAGTCAAGGTTAGCTGAGATAGACGCAGCCAATTTTTTCTCGGCAACCACAGAAGCAAGTTTGACGAGGTTTGTTGCATTTAAAAGAAACACTTAAGATCTAGTGTCTGTTTGTTTCGGACTTTTAATTTATGTCAAAAATTTTTCATAAAATATGGCAAAGATCACCCGTTTTCAGAAAACGAAACTATCACATTTACTACTCTGTAACTCAGCAATGAAACATGATATCACAATTCTGTGAGTTGCATATAATAGTACATCTAAAACGACCAAAATTTATTGTTACACATGAATCTAAAAAAATTCGTAATATGGAAATACAGGTTTTGAAATCTTTTCGAAAGCGTAAGGAATTTACGTGTGACATGTCGAATTTGTCCGCTTTCAATAATAAGTGGATGCACATTGCAGAACCGCAATATCTGTTCTTGATGCAGAGCTATTAGTTTGCAAACTTCGTGCTTCTGTGTGTTTTTTTTTTCAACTTTGTAATTTTCGAAAATTCTTTTAACAAGATTCAGGCCCTAAATTGAGATTTCGCTTCCAACAGTCACTGGAATTTTACTTTGTCTCTCATCTGCAACAAATGTTATTAAAACAGGTCCAGGCGTTATCTCAGAACGTCGTGCCTACGTTTTTCAAGCATTTTAACAGACCACATCGGAGTTAAGCGCGAGCTAAAGCTTCCTCTTAAGGCCATTTTATAGTCCGACGTAGCCTACGCGTCAGCCAGCGTCGGCGGAGTTTGGCGACGTCAGGTTCGTCACGTTAAGGTGGCGCGAAAACCGACGACTTAGTAGTCCACAGCGTGCAGCGCGCCACATCACCTAGACGCATGCGCATTTTATACGAACGTAGGTCTTTCACGATGCTAATAAACTGGGAGGGAGGGAGGGAGAGAGAGAGAGAGAGAGAGAGAGAGAGAGAGCAAGGAGCGGAAAGGAAGGGAGGTCAACCAGACGAGTGCCAGGTTTGCTACCCTACATTGGGGGTATGGGAAAGGGAGAAAATAATAAAGAAAGTAGGGTGGAGACTGCGCACTGAGTGCACGTGGGTTGATGCACTGGGACAATATTATAAGCGGTCTTTTAAACCCAGTGCACTTCATGTAGTGTCCTAGTGCACGAATCGCTTTTTGTGCGGTTCGTGCACTGCGAGGTCGCTGCAATGTGCAGGGGGACGCGCAGCCACCAGCGGCGAGACGCGGACGTGGTGCATTCTGGGTGACGAGGCCGGGGCGGAATGCAGCATGCCGCGCCTCGCGTCGGACTGCAGAGGGTTCCGCTTTCGCTGGCGTGGCGTCGCCGTGCCGAGCGTGCGCGTGCGTCAACACTACGTCGGACTGTGGAGTGACTTTTAAGACTGCTTACGTGTCAAAATGAGAAAGCATTAGAGTGCTTTGGGGAAATCTCTTTTTTTTTCGCACGTTCCTTGTCCGCGCGAGCTCTTGTCTGCGCTATAACTGCGCCAGAGTGAAGGGAAATGAAAAATATGGAGTACGTTTAAGCTTCGCCTTTATGAGTGGAAGGCGATAGAGTTTAAAGTACCCTTACTGCTTTTCATGCGTTCCGCCAACTGCAGCTTATGTAACCGCAACGTTTACCGAGAATCGCTGGTTGCGAACCCTATGCACGAAGGCTAGCTCTCTGGAAGAAACGCGGCCTCTTGCGTGGGTCGATTTCCTGACATTGTGTCGCACTTTTAATATTTCAGCCTGAGAAGAACTAACATAAAGGACATGCGCTGGCGGTGTTTTTTTCCATTAGATTTGATTGTGGAGAGCAGTTCTCAAAATTCTGAGGAATAAGATTGTAAAGAATGAAACAGAAGATGTGAGCAACTTTCGTGGTAGAGAAGTGGTTGGGTATGTGTGGGATTCACAATTTGGTTGGACTTTCTTTTCGTTTAAGCGACGTCTCACTCTGGCACTGCGCGCCGACGCCGGAGTTTCTGCGAAACGGGCTCCTTAACGCTGTCGCGTCAAAACACGCCCAGCGTCTCAACGCGCTCGCTTGCCCGCGGGAAGTTACATGCGGTTCAATTGCACAGTAATGCTTTTACGGCGAAGCTGTTAATGGCTAGGTGCTGGCGGATCTCGTCTCCGTGGACATAGACCACCAATTTTTCATACGTCGGCCTGTACTTAAGAAAGTAATACCGGACCGACCCGTGGTGGATAGTTAAGCAGGCGTTAAGCACTCCGCATACGTGGGCCGATGCCGAAGACAGTACAATACCAGGCCGACCAGCGCTGGAGCGGCCTACATACGAAGGTTCGCTGGTCGTCTTTCTTCACAGAGTGGAGCGCCGCTGATTTTTTTAGACACTCATTTTATACGCTCATGCCGTGGTGCCAGCTCCACCCCATTGTATGCGCCGTACGATGACGCACGCACCATAGGCACCGCTTTAGTGAACGAAGACTGTGGAGCCGCCGTGGCATCGGGAAGCGTGCTCGTCTCACACCCCAGACGCCCAGTTTCCACTCCCACCCAGACCGAAATTTGCGGACTTTTCTTTTCAAAAATATTGGTTTACTTTGTTTGAAGGAAGGTCCCTGAGAAATTTTACGTCAATCGGAGCATTTTGGAACGTGTTTTTACTCTTTCCGTCGTCGGCCATTTTTCGTACCATCTTTTCGGCCCGTCGACATTTTCGATAATGGGTCCTATAATGCTTTCAAATTCAAATAAAAAAAGGGTGCTTCGTTCGCAGTTTCATTCCCGGTCGTTTTCATTATGGGCTCGTCAGTTTCCTAAAACCACCCCACCCCGTCCGCCGACTGCCAAGATCATCGCTCGCAGGTCGGGGGCTCTGTGAAACTCTAAGCATTACGATGGGTGCGCCGGCAAATAAGGGTTATGGAAGGGGAATGATTCTAATGAGTAAGGCGAAAACGCTCGAGCTCGAGACAGCGACGTAAGGCAGGATGAGGACAGCGGCGAGATGGAGGGGGGAGGTGGAGCAAGCGCAGGAAGAGTGAGGGGGAGGCCACGGGAGCATAGCCTGGTTTGGTAATCACATTAAAGCTGGCCGCGCTTTCGCACCGGCTTCGTGCTGCGGACTCCTTCAGCCGCCGCGCCGTCCCAGGGTCGTCGGGGCGGCCGCTTTTGGCTGCAACTGTTGGAGGTCGATAAGTTCTCATGGGCTTAGTTTCACGCTTTGCGACCTGGACGCTTGAGCAGCAGCGAGTGGCTCGACGGCAGGGAGAGAGCGAGAGCCGGCGAAAAGCCGGGACGCTGGAGTGGCCGCGCGTTAAGCAACTCCTGACAAACGTTGATGCTTCTTCTGAAGCCCGACGCTGGCCTTTGTTGCCCACCGGACCTTGATGCTTCCTCTGGAGGCGGCGTGGTCGCTCGTTAGCGCTTCGGGCGGCGGTTCTGGTTGAACGTTGAAAAGGCTAGCGTTCAGATTACTTGGGTGCTTTCTGAATGATGCGAAATTGCTCAGCACCGCCTTTTCCTTACGTTATCACTACAAGGCCTATTTAAACAGGAAAACTTAAGGAAAGTGTCGGAATGGCCCGGTAATTGACTAGGAACGTAGCCCACATACGTTTAGTTATTCGGCGCATTGAACAGCATCAATGATCTTAGCTTCAGGACGACATGCAGACCTTTTCCCAGACTAAATCAAAGTGAAGTTTGTGTATCCCGGATAAATCCTTCTCCTCCACAACCACTCGATCGATTTGGGTGAGATTTGTTGCATTAAAAACATGCTGACTGTGCCAAAAGAATATTTGTTTAGGCTTTCGAAGAAAAGAAAACTGCAAGTATCTAATTTAGAAGTGTGTAAGTAATCAATAAAAACACTATTACAATTCTGCAACCTGTTTTTAATAGTATGTCCAAGACTATGAAATGTACTACTGACTTCATTAATAAGACTTTTGCAAAACCGTTCGAAACATGGGAAAACTTCGCGCAAAATCTAAATTTATACAGGGCATTTCTTTCTTTCTTTAGACAATACTGATTTTGTACAAAAAGCCTATAAATGCTGCCAACGTGGCGTTTTTGCAAACAAGCTTCTATAGGCGAGGCGGGGCATACTTTACCGCTAATAACGTGAGCTTCAGAAGCCTTACTAGCAAAGATTAATTCACTTTGTAATGCGATAGCAACTACGTGTGCTTGCATTTCTGCCGTCGGCGTCACCGTCGCCGTGAGGTTCCGTATAAAGTCCAAGGGCAGTACAATCGTGGCCGTAAGCTGTTTGCTGTATCTGCGAGTGAAAGCCTATGAAGGTGCGCCGGCGCTCGCGGCTCAATCTCGCGAGTGCAACGAGTCTTCGTCGCACGCAAGGCTTCGGGGAGGGGGTAGGGGAGCATGCTATCATTCCGACTTCATCTTACACTTCCTTGCCAAGCGTTGCCGTCTGACTCGCAACGGGGAGCGCAATGTCACGATGTTGCCTGGATTTGACCTTCAATTTCGATTACGAATATCTTACATTAAATTCGATTAAGAGAGCGCAGTTTATAGGCGCCCGTTCTTGCGTTGAGCCTCGTCGTCGGCGTGACCGAGCGAACGAGCACAGCCAAAGATGAAAGAGGGAACGTGCAGCGCAGTGAACGATGAAAGATGGTGATAACAAAGAGAGCGTGAGGAGGAAAGGGGACGAGTAGGGTATGTGAAGGCGCGAAAAGAAAAGGATAGCGCCACGCGAGACGGGCTCTGCAGCGACGACCGCTACGAGATGGCGCCAGAGCAGCACGACTTCGCCTACTCCCCGACAGCATGCGACGACCGCATCCACCCATACCATATTTGGAAACAAAGCGCTGCATGAGCGCAGGCCTATCTGCGGCGGCTGCGGTGAACCACGCCCGCGCGTCACCCACGAGCTGCCTCTCGCGAACTCCTGATTAGCGAGGCAGTCGCACCACACTTTGCTCCGTTTGCAATGTGTCGCAGGAGGCAAATTATTCGCGCCCCCAATATATCAAGACATGAAAACATGCATGGGGCGGCGCTCAAATTTTGCATTAGGAAGTATCGTAATTGTCGGCAATGATTTGTAATCCTGAAAAATGGTTTAACATATATTGTAATGCCCTATAAGCATTTCATATAAACAACGGCCCACAAGATAATAATAAAAATGTTATTAGTTAATCTCTTTTTCTCATTATCCTTTTCAGAGGAACTTAAAGCGCCAAAATATTTTCACCTCAACCATAGAGCTCGTATGCGAGACGACAGTTGTCTCATGGTCATGGCCCTTATATAAAAGATCGGTATTCTCAGAAAAGCGAGCACCCTGCAAATCACATTTGTCCTCTTTGTGTAATTTAATAGATGCACTTTACAGAGCTGCGAGCTCTGTTTTGAGTGAAGAATTATGAAATTGTAAATTTCGTGCCTCAATTTTATGGAAAATAACTCATTTTGGTCAACTTCGTTAAAACTTAGAGACCAAAAATTAATATTATGCTTCCTATATTAACTAGAACTAAACATTCATTATCAAAGTGAACAAATTTCACTTGAACTGATGAAGCGGTTCTCATGAAATTATTTCTCCATTTTAGGTGCACTTGAAATACACCTAAGTGGGTTTGATCGGCGAATTTTCTTCTTTCAGGCCGTGCTGTTGCTATAGTCCTGGGAGTACCATCGTCAGAACCACTTGGATTCAAGCAGACGTAGAATAAAGTGACCAAAAGCTTACGCTTTCAGCAGATATTCAAGCAGCTTCGAAGTTTTCCGTAATTGGCGTCACTGTCGCTGCTGCAACGTCTTCGACGGGGACCGCTATAAAATCGACAGCAGCGACGCATTTCGTCAGTGGGTTCGGCGAACCTACGGGATGGGGGACGATAACCACACGCACCGCTTTCTTCTTTCACGTTAATTGTGCATATTCATACTCAGATAAAGATAGATGCATTGTTGTTACCTATCGCATATGATTGTGTTCGTGTGTGTAAATTATAGTGCGATGATGCACGGAAAATACCGGTCCCAACACTTCTGAATTGCTGGTGTTCTTAGATGTCAGCAGGCCACTGAAAAGATCTTGCAGAAGTGAACGAAAAGCTTGCCCAGACTGAAAAAGCATCACTGTATTCCGCGAACAGATCATAAACCTTGACATGGGTCTAGAGGGCATAGTCAAAAACACGAAAAGAACTCATGTCCTGACCAACCACGTAGAAAGGCTTCAAGAATCCTTTCATCTGCAGCGCATTAAGATTACCGATCTTGAAGACCGTAGCCACAAGAATAAGCTGATTGTCTTTGGCACTGCCGAATTACCCTGAGAAAAGGATGCGATGCTGCGTGAAAAGGTTATAAAGCAAAATTTTCTTAACAAGCTTGGTGTTAGCTGTACGTCAGTCGCAAGAATTCATAGAATGGACAAAATCGGGAAAACGCCCTATAATTTTTTACTTTGAGAACTACTTGGAAATGCAAGATGTGCTGCGCAGAAAAAAAAAACTAATGGGTACGCGTATTTTTTATTATTAATAGTGATTCGTCGGATAGACTGAGAAAGCGGATATTGCTGTGTCAAAGTGTCAAACCAGGTAAACTAAAAGGCAAGAAAGTACCTCTTGTAGATGATAAGTTATGCATCGATAACACGTACCACATACTGGATGATGCTTCTAACAATCGCAATGCGTCGAAACCTACTAGTAATGCTCTATGTGAAGCCTAGCTAAAACGGGAGTCTGCATGCAAGATGCGCATGCTTTCTTTGAATGCAAAAAGCATCGCAAATGAAATTTGTATGCTTGAGTTTCGTTTGCTTTGTTACGGATTTCATGCAGTTGTAATAACAGGAGCTTGGCTCCATGATAAAACTTATGATGAAAGTGTACCTCATGGTCATAGCATATTTAGGTGAGATCGCTGTTCTCGTGGCCGGAAGTAGAGTAGCAGTGCTCTGACTGCTGCTGTCAGCAGTGCACTGCTAACAGTGCACTGCTGACTGTTAGGTATGTGAATAGAGAATGTGGAGAATAAAGAAGTGAATGTAGCAGCTAGATTCTCCGGCAGTTTAGGCGTTGTAGGTGGCTTATGAATTTACTAGGCTTCCCTTGTTTGAATTTCGAGAGGCACCGTCTATGTCATTGAGTATGGATGTTCAACGAGAGGAGGACGACGAAAAGAAGGAAAGAAGGGTAGGAAGATATGCTACCCTGCACGGGGGAAGGGATTTAAGGGATGAAAAGAAAGAGAGGAGAGGGAGGGAGGGAAGAAGGTACTCTCAGTCACGAGCGCTTATCCATCACTTCACGACTATAATTTGTTACTAAGGGCAGTCGATTTCATGAATTATAGCAATGCCCGCGTCCCTTTGTAAGCCTGCGATGCGTGGGGCCATGGTACGACAATCTTAGCCTCTGAAAATGGTCTCCTGCCTAATCGGTTTCACACCCTCCGAATAACGTCGCGTTCGATGTCATGGAGGGTACAAAAGCACAACACGTACTCGATCATATCTGCACAGTTGCATGAGTCGCAAATTGGTGTGTCGGACACTCCAATAAGGAATCAGTATATAGGCTTTCGTAAAAGTCACACCCTAACACAAGGCGGCACAGTAAAGTTATAACACGGCGGAAGAAGTTCGATGGGATCTGCAGCTTTAGTGTAGGATCCAGCCGGTGGAGACGGCAGTTGGCGAAAATCGGGGTGTTCCACAAAGTTAATCGGGTAATCGGTAAGAGAGCTGCGATTTCTTTCTTTTTGCGCTATCGAGATACAAAACCAACCAATTTAATTAAAGGCCGTTGTTTCGCTTAAGCAGTGGCGATTCCCTTTACATGATTTCCGTTTACCGACAGTCTACTGATTAGTTATGAGTTCAAAAATACACTGAAGCTAACCGTGGTTTCTTTCTCTATTTAATAGATTGATTTTCTTCACTTGGTTACAGCACGAGGACACAAAGGAAATAATTTATTGCATCAGTGACCTCATCGGAATCAAATGGTAGCCTAGCTAATTTATTATGTACCACGTCTTTGAAGGAAAAAGAAAATTGATGGGGCATCTCTGTGAAAATTGGTGGTAGCGGGGGGGGGGGGGGGAGGAGCAGAAAAAAGAAAAGCACGAAACCGATACGAAACATGAGGGATAAAGCAGCATTACAGGCCTGTTCTCTTGAATGTTTTTTTCTTTGACCCTAATGTACCCTAATGATCATAAACTTGCCCAATACGTCCATCAAAGAGCTCGTAGCACTTTCAAGCAGTCCGTTAAAGCGCTCGATGTTTGTCAGCAGTCATTGAGCGCCGTTTGCGTCTGGACTCTCGGCGATCAAGTATCAGTAAAGCAAAACGACAGAATAGAAACTTCACTCGGCAACGAAGATCCTTCAAAGCCACGTGCAACGACGCTTAGTCACCCCTTTAGCCAGAGTCAACGGTTACCTGAAACCAACTCTGACGACCCATCTAAACCAAACGGCAAAAAAAAAAAGAAAAGGTAAAAGAAAGGATAAAATCCAGTCCTTCCCTGTCTTGTGTGACCCCTCTCGTCACCCACTCTGAAATGCGCGTCCGCGCTGCTTCTCATTTTCCTATTATTCTTTTGCTCGGTCTGGTAAACAACATGCAGGGGGACGAGAGGCTGAGGTTCGAGCAAGTGACTGGGCCCGGGACTTCAAAACCGAGAATGCCAAACGAGTACGGAAATTCGATATTGGAGTACAAGGGAAGGGGGGGGGGAGAGAAATTACTCGGGGCATCGGTGGCTTAATGTCATCATGGTGTGTTTTGGGGTGTCTGAACACACCTAAGCAAGTGCACGAAATCGTCTCTGCGTTTTGTGTTCACGGATATACTTTCAAATGGACGATCTGCTTTCAATAACAGGCACAAATAAGCTAGTGAACGGTGCAGAAAGCAGCGACGATGATCGACAATGTAAGCGAACAGTGTAACACATCTAGAAAGCTGTTCGTCTTGTTAAAGCAATGATGCACTTGAAAGCGCGAGGATATTTACTGGACGGCGTTGGCGGAAGGTAATTGTGCCTGTGCTTGGGGCCACATGCTCCGCCAGTTAACAAAAGAAAAAAAGAGAAAGAAAAATCAAACGAAAGGAAAACGTTGAGAAAAAGCCGAACAAATCTGTTCGCTCTGAAAAAGCGTTATTAAACTTGTTATATGCATTCTGCCCTGTTGGGAACCATTGAACAAGAGAGCAGTATAGCAGCCGTCACGGAAAGCAAAATCTGTCATTTTTCGCTAAAGGGCCGTTCGCTCCAGGCAGACTTGACACCGACCCCGATAAGAGAACAACACAACGACGCCGATTATCGACCCAGTATAGTCTGCAGACTGCGTCGCTGTCACGTTAGGCCGACGACGCTGCCGACGCGACCAGCGTCTGGAAGTCGTCGCAACGTGGCAGGATTTCGTGACGCAAGACACCGATGAAACCAGTTTGCAGATTGTCGTTTGGCCAGTCTTCGTGAAACGGCTAACCTGGCTAACTAACACTGGCTAACTTCGCTGTCTTTTCTTCCTTTCTTTCTCTCTCTGCATATAGTTAATCACGCTTCGGATCAATAAACACATACGTCCCAAGTTCAAATTCATGATCGTCAGCCCTTGCCAGCAGTATGTGTCGAGCTCGAGACGGTGCCGATTTTGCATACCTACTGTCTGCGGGCCTGAAGTAAATGCCTGGTCGCGCTAGTCGGATACGACGCTGATTTTGGTCTCTCTAGTTCACTATAGTTTACTTCAACCTACATCGACATGAACTGGACCGCTCTTCGTATCATTCGTACTCAAGAAACGGGAAGCGGCGACACGATACCGAAATCAGCGGCGAGAGCCGTTTGCGAAGCCCAGCCGCGCATATCATGCGCAGCGTCTCAACTCCGTCACACGATGATGATATCAGGCCCATATCAGTACGTTGTACGGCAGTGCAGCAGTATTTTCGAGCCAGCGCTGCGTGGTTTCCACTGTATCTTCAGCTTACGACTAGCGGCAAATATAAACATATGGGCCCCGTGCGCCTCGGTGAAAAGTTCTGGCGCAATCTACCGAGCCAGGAAGCAAGAATACAATCATAATTTATGACCTCTGATCTCTGACAGCGCATATAATCTCAAAGGCCATGTTCAGGTTATATAGCCGCCTTAGGCGTAATGGACCAGGAAACCGAGAATGGACTTAGGGAAACAGAGCCTAGCTTTCGCTAATAGCTTTTGTCAAAGCGCCATAACTCAGATGAATAGCTAACACACGTAATTGTTTGGAGAGCTAGCACTAAACATAATGGTATGGGTTACGTTTTCAAAGATACAGACACAGTGACAAACACAGAAAAGCAAAAGGGAGCCCTTTTCTATGTGCCTCACTGTGTCGCCGTCTCAGAAAGCACAACACATGCTAGTATGCAATTGCAAGTCGCCCCAGAAACAGCACTCTTAATGTACGAAACTGTGCCGGACGACAGTTTAATAGATGTGAAGCCGCCGGCTATCCCCTCGAAGGCGCTCAGTTGCATATGGTCGGGTCTTTGCACTGTGAACTGAAAATCGCCCGACTCTTTGCCGACGAGTCGGTTCCCGCCGACGCTCCGCCGACCCTGTCATCAAGGATCCGTCTGCAGACTGTTGGCGTCAGTGCAGTGTGACGGGAAGGAACAGGAAGGAAACGATGCCGTGGGCAGTAGGGAGACTACTACCAATGTCATGTCGACCTAGTGTGAACGGGCCTCAAGAGGAAGCTTTAGCTCGGGCGCTCCTGTCTAAATACATGTAAAAGGAGAATTCGTTTTTTCTCGATAACCACTGCATGCACCAAATTCGACGAGGTTTCTCGCATTTAAAAGAAAAACTTAAAATCTAGTGACTGTTGGTTTGGAATTTTTTAGCTAGGTCGTCATTTTTTTATTAAAAATTGGCAAAAATCGAAAATTTTCATGAAATGAAACTATCTAATTTACAACTCTGTAACTCAACAACGAGAAACGATAATACAATTCTGTGAATTGCATATAATAGTATATCTAAAGCGGACAAAATTCATATGTTACACATGAAAATAAAAAAAAATTAGTAATATGGAAATAAAGATTTTGCAGAACACTTGTAACTAACGTAAGAATTCACGTAGGATGTAAAATGACACACAATTTGTCCGCTTTGAATGATCTAATGGATGCCGTTTACACAACTGCGATATCTGTTCTTGATGCACAGCTATGAATTTGTAAACTTCGTGCTTCTATTTTTTTCAAAGGATCGAATATTTGAAAATCTTCTTAACAAAATTCAAGCCCTAAATCGAAATTCCGCTTCCAACAGTCACTAGAATTTAGCATTCTCTCTCAAATGCAACAAATTTCATTAACATCGGTAGCGAGGTTATCTCAGAAAAACGTTTTTGCGTTCTACATGTATTTGAATAGGCCTAGTCGGAGGTGGGCCCGAGCTAAAGCTTCCTCTTAAGAAAGCTTCGCTCCAATAAACTGAGTCCAGGCCTACTGCAGTTGTCGAGTGACGTGGCAGCCAGAAGCGTAGTGGCAGCAATGATAGGTGAACTGGACGTGCCAACCGCACTCGATACACGTGATGGGGACGGCACCTTTCTAGCGTGTCTGTCTTCTTTGCAATCGTCCCCCCGCCGAAAAAACAATCCATCCTGGAGACCTACGAAGACGACGACTCCGGCAACGACGCGGCAAGGACCAACAAACTGTGTAATTTTAACAGAGCGGACATGACTGGTAGGTGGAAACCATACCCATACGAGGAAATCAGGCGGGAAAGTGGGAGCAGGTCGGTCCCCGTCACGTCGAAGCATTTGGCAGGAATTGTGTCCAATAATAAGTGAGTGAGTGAGTGAGTGAGTGAGTGAGTGAGTGAGTGAGTGAGTGAGTGAGTGAGTGAGTGAGTGAGTGAGTGAGTGAGTGAGTGAGTGAGTGAGTGAGTGAGTGAGTGAGTGAGTGAGTGAGTGAGTGAGTGAGTGAGTGAGTGAGTGAGTGAGTGAGTGAGTGAGTGAGTGAGTGAGTTGCCGACATTGCTCGACATGCTCAGCGACGGTGGAAACCAGACTACACTTGAAGCATCTAGATTACATGAAAAAATGGTATCCATGCTACTGGAAGATTCACGCCCGTAGAGAAGAAAGACGGAGAGAATTCGATTGTGGCTTTTTTGGCGGTGTTTTAGGCATACGTTGCGGACGGTAGAACTAAGTTCCATTGGGAATGACCCGAGGAGACATACACATGCTCAGCATGTCAACGAGAGCTAGGCTGAACCATTCAGTCATATCGTTTGTCTGGGGATGATAGACGGTGGCACAGCAGTGTGTAATGTTGCACTGACCAAGGAATGACTTAACTACTTCGCAGAGAAATGCACGCCCTCTGTCATCAATAGTATGCGAGGTGCGTTGTGGCGTAGCAACAAATTGATGGAGGATGAAAGAAGCGGCGTCGTGCGCTGTGGCCACTGGGAGGGCAGCGCTTTCCGCATATCGCGTCGCGTCGCATGTCGCGCGATCCGACGGTTTCCAGCAGACGGACATTGAAGAGGACCGCATAAATATCCCGACGTGGTCGAAGGCGCGGACTGGACATGAAAGTGGCTACAGCGAAGTGGCTGGATGAGGCGCCAATTTTCGACGTTGTCAATGAAGGCACCTGGCGAAGTATTTGATGACATAATTGTACATGCTTCGCCAGCAATGCCTAAGCCGAATGTGCGTGTAGGTCTTCAACACGCCGCTATAGCCACATTGTGAGTTAGCACCAAATGAAGCGCACGATATCGCTTCACAGACGGTACGGGACCACTTGAAGCCATCTGCGGTCATCGCAATCGTAATTTCTCCGGTAGAGAAGTCCATCGCCAACAGAGATATGTGAGGCTTGATGGCACAGCGCGTGAGGCGCTGGTATAGTCCGACAGGATTCTTCAGGAAGTTCAGAAGATTGGCTATCCATGGGGTCTTTTTGTTGCTCTGTAGGCAAGTTGCAGATATCGGAAGGTAAGAGAGTGGGTGTCAGGAGCGAAACGCTGTTGTCGTTGGTTGGTGTCGGAAGCACGCGCTGGTGAAGGGACTTTCTACTGTGCCGTTCTCCTTTTTTTGCCGAAGTAAATAAATAAATAAAAATAAATAATTGTGTAGTCAGAGCACGAAGAGCGGAAGGAGGTCTCACGGGATGACAGCTCCCCAGTGCATGGCCGAAAACAAAATACGTAATTTAAGAAGCACGCATTTCGCACGAGCCTTCGCATGTCCATTGCCTATTTTTTCTGCTCCCCTCTGCAGGACTGACCACTACCGTCCGTTCGCCAAAGGTCACTAAACCGACGAGCCCTGTGGGCTATTCTGTAAGAGGCCACCCAGTGGACTGTCCATTTCGGCCGCTGCTGATATTATCCGGCTGTACGAGCGAAGAGGATACGAGCGGCCCCAACCAATAAACAGCAGCCGAAATGGACACTCCACTAAGTGGACTCCTACAGAATATCTCCCCTGCAAACCGCATAAACGAGAAGTTTGACGACTACTAGTCAGCGTCTGGAGACTTAATATCACTGCTGGCCTCAGAGAAACGTATTCTAGAAGACCACTGCCTCGTTGTCGAGAGCTACGCCAACTACTTTATTTTATGTGAGCTGGACATGCGCTCCTAACCTTTCCAGACATGACGAGCGGTTTTACGGCACATTCGCGGGGCTTCCTGTGAGTGTGGGACAGTAATAGCGCGTTGTTTCCCTAACGATATGGCCCTTCCAGCGAAGCGGCGGTCTGAAGCAGTAGAGCCGTTTGGCTTCGAGCGGGAATGATGGAAAAACGGAATCTGGGGAAGATGAATGAGATCGCCTCGCGCACATTCCCCTTTTATCCCTGAGTGACCGGTAATTGCCGGCCTCGCTGTATAATAGAATTAGGTTCCATGTTCCATGCGAGAATAATAATTTACTCCATGAAACGGTTGAACCGGCGCCGATGTGACCCTCAAGCACCTATGAAATAAAAACGTTATAGACAGACAGACACAGCAACGGACAGATGGACGGAATAACTCGTGGGAGGAGACGCTGCATAGTTACAACCCTGATTCCAGCAAAGCGGTTCCTGTCGAGCTATTTGTGTTGATATCAGTAATTTTGCAGTACCTGTAAATATTACCCGGACTTTACAATCTTGCCTCCGCATGAAGTATAACAAGGCCCCCATTTGCTACCAATGTAAACTATGAATCATATTCCATTCGCCTATGACACTTAAGAAACATGCGTGTGAGACTTTCGATGAGTGCAATAAATACTTTACTACAAAGCTAGCTAGTAGCAGATTGTAAACACGAGACAGGGACGGAAGGCAGTACGTTTCTTATAAATGGTGATAATACTTATTTTCACGAAATTTTTAAAGATTGCCTTTACAAATAACCTAATTCTTTTCTCTGAGCTGGATTATTCGAAGACTCGGAGATTACTAGCATGAGAAATTGAAACATTCAAATATTCAACTAAACAACAAACATTGACTGACTACCTTTTAAATTAATTATTTTACAGCAGATATTGCAACGTACAAATTGTAGCCGTTGAGTTTGCAAGACGCATACATTAGAATGGGCCTGCCAGAAAACAAATGCGGCACCAATGATGCCAAACCCGAGTGCCGAGCGATGGGAAGGAACGCTCTACAGCGACCGTCAGGACGCCCAACTAGGGCAGATCCGATGGGCCCAGCTGGCAGCGGCATCCAGCGGAGCCCTGGACTAGGGGCAGACGGATATTGCTAAGAAGAAGGAAGACATCATCTGACTCCGTGAAATTCATCAAATTTTTCTAGAGGTCAATGAACGTTTTTCCTCCTCCTCCTCCTACAGTATGACACTAGTTTCTGACATATTATTTCCCAAGTTATGGGACGAAATACATCATCATCATCCCCCTGGGTACGCCCACTGCAGAGCAAAGGCCTCTCCCATACTTCCCGAACTACCCCAGTCATGTACTAATTGTGGCCATGTTGTCCCTGCAAACTTCTTAATCTCATCCGCCCACCTAACTTTCTACCGCCCTCTGCTACGCTTCCCTTCCCTTGGAATTCATTCCGTAACTCTTAATGACCATCGGTTATCTTTCCTCCTCATTACGTGTCCTGCCCATGCCCATTCCTTTTTCTTGATTTAAACTAAGATATCATTAACTCGTGTTTGTTCCCTCACCCAATCTGCTCTTTTCTTATCCCATAACGTTACACATATCATTATTCTTTCCATAGCTCGTTGCGTCGTCCTCAATTTAAGTAGAACCCTTTTCGTAAGCATCCGCGTTTCTGCCCCGTACGTGAGCACTGGTAAGACACAGCTGTTATAAACTTTTCTCTTGAGGGATAATGGCAACCTGCTGTTCATGATCTGAGAATGCCTGCCAAACGCACCCAGCCCATTCTTATTCTTCTGATTATTTCAGTCTCATGATCCGAATCCGCAGTCACTACCTGTCCTAAGTAGGTGTATTCCCTTACCACTTCCAGTGCCTCGCCACCTATCGTAAACTGCTGTTGTCTTCCGAGACTGTTAAACATTACTTTAGTTTTCTGCAGATTAATTTTAGACCCACCACATTGGGCTTCGCCTCTCCAGGTCAGTGAGCATGCATTGCAGCTGGTCCCCTGAGTTACTAAGGTAGGCAGTATCATCAGCGAATCGCAAATTACTAAGGTATTCTCCATTAACTGTCGACAGGTGAGTTGAAACGACCACCTGCCCACGTTCTTTTTTCTATTTTGCTCACTGCCGCCGACTGCACCACAATGCCTGATTGTACCGCTTGTGCTGAGCCATTGTGCGCGAGACGATAAGTGTCTGACGTACTCTGTTTGTAATGAAGCTTTCCATCTGGGTAAAAACTGCTCGACGGTCGCTGAATCAACATTTTCGAAAATGTCGGCAGCAAAACGGGGATCTTGGATATGCCCGGCATGCAAGACGCAAACCGTCAAGCAACCTTCAATGGGTAATAAATCGGATGATGGAGTACAAGAACAGCAACTTTTGACTGTAAACGATAAACTGGACCGGCTGACGACTACAGTCGAAATGTTGGCGAGTCGAGTCGAAGAACTACTGGCCTTCAAAGCTATCGGAGAAAAAACTGCAGAAACTGTTCTGCAGATACAGGGGTCGCTCGATTCCCTTGCTGTTAAATATGAATCGGTGTCATCCACAGTAACTGCGAACCAGATAGCAGTCGGCGAGCTTGGCACGCAAGTACATACACTTTACTCTAAGTTTATAGCCCAGGCTGAGCTGCTTGAGACGGTTGGCTCTGAACTTAGCGAATTAGAGCTATACAGCCGACGCTGCAATTTTGAGATTCATGGCCTGCAATATAACCCCAACGAGGATTTGCCTTCCTTCTTGTCGGGATTGGCGGTGAAGCTAAACATTTCGGAATTCAAACTGACCGATGTTTCTGCCGTTCACCGACTTCCCGCACGTAGCAATACCATTCCTGTAGTCCTTGTGCAAATGCACACTGTTTTGGCCAAACAGCAATGGCTCGCTGCACGAGGAATCCTACGTGAACTTGCTCGGCTTTACTTTCCACGGCTTTACTTCAACGATAATCTTTCGCGTGCCCAACGGGAGCTGTATCGGCTGGCAAGGCCGAAAGGCAAAGAATCAAAATTTAAATTCGTTTGGACCAAAAACGCCAGGATACTGGCTAAGAGGGATGAAGATGCACCTATTCAGTATATCAATAAGGCATCTGATCTCGAGAGTATTGCATTAGCATGAACAAAGTTGCCTTCCAGACATGTACTAATCTAAACGAGGTTCTTAGTTTCTTTCCAAATCCTAATGGTTGCGCCTTCCGTGCTGTTCACGTCAACATTCGCAGTATTAGAAAACATTGGGACCACTTTCAGGCCTTAATTACTCCTTTGAACTCCTATTTCGATGCGATAGTGCTTACCGAGATTAACATTCCGTCCGCCTGCATCAATCAGTACCAGATTATTGGATACCAAGTTTTTTCATACACTAGGCCAATTAAAAGGGGAGGAGGCGTGGCAGTTTTCATCCGGGACACATGGGCGACAACTGAGCTGACTTTCTCGTTTTCCCAAGCTGAAATTGTGGCAGCGCGTCTTTGCGCACCTTCCTTGTCACTAATTCTACTTGCGGTTTATCGCCCACTGTGTTGCAACGGTCGTATATTCCTGGATGAAGTTGATGTCGCCCTGGCCTCGATGTCGTCAATGGACCATGTTTGCCTAATTGGGGATGTCAACATAGATACGCTACGCCCTTCAGCAACGACAATTGGCAATTATTTGGACGTCATTTCCAAATGGGGGCTTGCAAAACACGATCTGTGAACCTACACGCGAAGAATTCCTTGCTGGTCATCTTGTCACATCTTGCATACATCATATAAATATACGTGCACATAACTTAAGTGTCAAATCTACCGTTATTATAACGAAACTTGCTGATCATTACATGGTCTGCTGCTCTCTAACAGATGACACTACCAACTTGGTCGCTCCAAACGAAGTCAAACAAATCTCAATTGTTGACCCCTTGGCTTTCGAAAAATTGATAATCAATCACGACTGGCCTAAATTTTTGATGACTGTTCCTCCTGGCGACGCCTATGACTACATTGTAACACTGTTCACCGATTTCCGGCTTGCAGCTACACGGGTCTGTAAAATCAAACAACGTAACTTGGATCAAAAATGGATGTCGACAGAAATACTCGCGGAAATACAAGCAAAAGACTTGTTATGGGTTCAAACAAAGAGAAGTCCTAATTGTACTGCTATGCGGCTTCGGTTCAAAGAGGTTCGAAATAAGGTCAATGCTATGATACGTCTAGCAAAACGTAATAACTTACGAGCAAAATTCACGGACGCTCGTTGTGACAGCAGAACACATGGTCCCTAATTAACAATCTTAGAGGTGGTGATGTAAACGCTAATCGCCATGTTGATCTGATGTCTCGTTTTTCTTCAAATGGTACTGCCACCGCTAATGATTTTAACTCATCTTTTTCAAAAGTGTCTGGTGTAGCGAGACTTCATCCAGATATTTGCACTTTGCAAACTAGTATTTCAGAATCCGCCCTTCTTCCCATGTTTTCGGAACATGACCTCAAGTCAATCCTTTTCAGTCTAAAACCAAACAAGGCTCCAGGAATTGATGGTATTTCAATATTAGAGCTGCGCAGAACTTTCGAAGCAATAAGAGATGTGCTACTACTCATTTTAAGCAATATTATTACCACTGGTATCATTCCCGATAATCTGAAAAATGCGCTGGTCATTCCTCTTTTTAAAAGTGGCGCACGCAACAAAATCGAAAACTACCGGCCTATTTCAATTCTTTCATGCATTGGGCAGATATTGGAAAAACATCTGCTCAAGACAATGAGCAGCTTTTTAAGAAATCATGGCGTGTTATCTCCTAGCCAGTATGGTTTTGTGCCGAATCGGGGTACGCAGTTGCTGCTTGAAGATTTTTCCGATACACTAAACTCTGCGTTTGAACACAATCAGATTGCTTGTGCACTGTTGCTAGACGTCCGAAAAGCGTTTGACAGCGTCTGCCATAGTATACTGCTAACTAAACTTTCTTTGCTAGGCTTTCGGGGTGCGTTTTTGCGGCTTCTAAAAAACTTATTATCTCATAGGTACCAACTTGTGTCTATTGGAAAATTTCGTAGCAACCTAACCGAAATTAAAGCTGGCGTCCCCCAAGGTTCAATTTTAAGTCCGTTATTGTATAATTTATATTTTAACGATTTATCTAATGTTGTGAACGTCCAATTATATCAGTATGCTGATGACACTGTCCTTGTTTCACACGCACGAAGAGACACTGATGCCATCTCTTCTTTACAAATGACAACAACAAAAGTGATGGACTGGTTTCAGAATAATGTAGTCCATATCAATGCGTCCAAAACTCAACTAATCTGTCTCCACAACCCTGTCAAGCAAGTTACCCTATCGTCCCCATTATATTGGCACACATCACATTGCAATCCCTGTTCGTGTGCCCCTGTGCAATACGCTTGTTCAATTAAATACCTTGGTGTCTTTTTTGACAGTTATTTATCCTGGAACTCTCATTTCGCATATATTTGTCAAACTTCGCGCAGTGTCTTGTGTTTTGTATAATATAAAATTTTACATGCCATTGTCCGTCCGTAAGCTTGTAGTACATGCCTTATGCTACAGTGTAATCCGGTATGGGATATCTACATATGGTCATGGCGCTCAACATTTGGTAAACCGGGTCAACTCCGTCCTTCGTGGCATTCTGAAGCATGTTGCTTATGATGTCTCCCCCAAATCTGATGTGTTCAAAACTTTGTCTTTACCTGATTTCAATTCTTTGCTGCTAGAAACTGTTATCTTAAAACATTTTTGGACAAGTCAGTATAAAATTCCTTATGTGCCTGCTCGTTCCCTGAGACCAAAGAATCCTTACGTTACACCCCGCTGTAAGACGAGATATGGTCGAAGACTTCGTAACTATTATGTCCCAGCAATGTTGAATTTACTTCCTCAAAGCATACAAGATGTGAAAACGAAATATGGTCTAAGAAAGGCTCTTAGATACGTTAATGCGTGATGGGAAGCTTGTCATGTGTGTGTGTGTGTGTTTTTTTTTCTCACTGTTGTCTAATAACGAGTTACTGATGGCTCTGTCGCTGTCTGCCAGGCACTGCCGTTCAAGCCCACTGTGGCTTTGGCAGGCCCGATTCTTCCAATGTATGATTCTCAACCCTATTGAAAATCCCAGCATTGCCCATCATGAATTTTATGCTGGGCATGATGTAAAATGTGCTGGGCATGATGGAAAACTTGGTGGTGATGGTGGAATTCATCGTGGGTATAATGGGTGGATGGTGGGTACAGTGGTAGATGGTGGGATGTATTGGTGGGATACATACTGGGTGACTTGTCTCAATGGTGGGCGGGCTGGGTGAATGGTGGGTGTAGTGGGTGGATGGTGGGATGACTACTGGGTGACCTGTGTAAATGGTGGGTGAATGCTGGGCGTGCTGGGAGGATGGTGGGTACATACTGGGTGAACTGTGGGAATGGTGGGTGAATGGTGGATGTGCTGGGTGAATACTGCATGTACGTACTGGGTCAAATGTAAATGGTGGGTAAATGGTGTGCATGCTGGGTGAATGGTGGGTGTACTCGGTGGTTCGTGAAACACATAGTGAAGAAAAATTTTGCTTTATAGCACGATTTCTACAGCTTGATTGCTATGATATTTCAACCCCACTAGAGGCATTTTACTGTCAAGCAGGAACAGGACACTTATTGAAGAAGGCAAAGAAGACAAAATTAGTCACAATGTGACGTCATGTCCCACTTTAAAAACACAACCTGATCAATATTTAATTTAAAATTGAGAGACCTCTTTAAGGAAAATGTAAATTTCTTAGTACAAAAAAAAAGAAAAGTATAAAAAAATATTTTCTCAACCGGGATTCGAACTTGGGACCTAAGGATCACGAGCCTCGCATCTTACCACTGCACCACGGCGCTGTTATCTCTCAGCGTACATTTTAGCTGTGTCAACAGTAAAAACCACTGTCTCCGTTGCTGTTTACATTTGTATTTTAAAAGCCAAGATGTGGGTTCCCTCCACCGCGTCAGCTGCCACATCTCTAGAAGAGCACAAGTGTTGTTACGATCGACAGGTAGTACATCGTGGAGTGATAGAACATCGATTTTGCTGTACGATATGCATATTGAATAAGAAATTCAGAAATAGACAACGGCGACCGGGGACATTGTTAGGGTTGTTACTGCTAATTTCGACAGTTGTCTCTCGCTCTTTACACTTTTGAGCGCGCACATAATTCGTGTGCTCAACGCAAAATAGCTACATAAACACTCGTGGATGAGTCTTCATTCTGACAGCATACTGGCTTCTCACGGCAGCGCTGTACCAGATTAATGAGACCCGAGCGAGACAAGTTTTCACGCAACTTTGTGGAACAACCGAAAACTTCTTTTCCGCTTCGCATAAGCTTCTGCAATAATTCTGGGAAATTAACTAATGTGACAGTGTAACCGCACATGTAAGTCCACAGGCTTGTGTGCCACATCTTACCAAATAAAACAAAACGGATACGCAGCCATTCCCGCAGATGGTATGATTTTGATCAGCGGCCGATTTTGAGGAGGCGGGTAGGTGCCGCGTCGTCACGGCACAATTATAACAATTGGCGACGTCGACTTTAATACCGGTGTCGGTGCTATCAGCATTGGCGGCTTGAGAGAAGCACGGTTGAATACCGCGCAAGAGAAAAGTACAGTGCACACCACCGATGCGAAACTGACAAACAATTTTAAAGGGCAGCGACGGAAAGCGCTTCTGTTGCGACTTCAGAACTCTTGGCCGTCGCGACCGGATGTTTCTGTTGCGACGTCAGAATTGCTGTCGTAATGTCAGCGTCGCTGTCATGATAGAAAGTTGTTGTTCCGACTTCAGAACTCTTGTTGTCGCGACAGAACGTTTCTGTTGCGACTTCAGAGATCTTGGCCTTCGCGACAGAATGCTTCTGTTGCGACATCAGAATTTCTGTCGTAACGTCAGGAATGTCTGTCAACTACGGAAACGTGAGGAACTTCTGTCGTACAACAGAAATTTCGCTAGTTGCGACATGAATTCCTGCTGTCTTCTTCAACTGCGGTACCTTGTGGATTCTATCGCAGACGCAAGTAAATCACAAAGCTAATGAAGAAACACTGAATAAAACCGTGCATAAGCAGCCGCGTCTATTCGCTGGAATGCACGGTAGCACTTGGCTGCGAACATATTGTACACCGCCGCACATTTCTGGCACCACCACATAGGACACATTCACGCGGCAGAGACATGCGGTTTTTTCCAGGAATATTCGTGCGCCGCACGATAAATACAGAAGGCATGCACGACAGGAGCGCAATACGCACACATTCACCACACCAAAACGAAAGCAATGCGGATGACACGGGTGTAACCCGCGCCACACGAGCGATTAATTCTCGTAGATTTGATGCTTTCTGACTGAATAAGTTACAACGCGCACGGAAACATCGCACACTGGACGTGTACCTCCGAGATCATGTCAACAATTTCTATTGCTACAGTAGAGGGTGACGAAAGCAACAAGTCGTTTAAAACGAAGTGACGGCGCAGGTTGCACGGGCAGTAGCGCAAGGCGTCGTGGGTGGGCATGGATGGGCTTCAAAACAGCTGAAAGTAGGCGGCAAACTTTCCGGAAGGGAGCAATGGGAGACTTGGCTCGCGAGCCTCGACCAGGCACGGCGGACCGCACAAGCCAGTGGAGTTCTGGGCTAGGGGCTCCACCCCCTCACTTTCTACACCTTCTTTTTCTTGTTTACTAAACCTTCTTATATATATTTCTTCAAATTACAGCCCAGAGAAGGCTTCCTAAGAATGGCATACGCGAATCTCGAAGGCCATCTTTTTACTGCCCGCATGCGACGGAAGCTCCTGGAAATCGAAAACACGTCATAGAATTTCTTTCTACGCTAAAGTATAGCGGATAATATAAACTGTGCGATGGTTGTTTATGTATTGCAACATCTATATGCAGTTGGGCGCAACAAGGCACAAAGCGAGTGTGTGCTGGTTATTATTTTAGTCATAGCGGAGGCCAACCAAACTCCCAATTTCACAGGTGGCGCCACCCACCACCCCGTTTCAAAGTGGTTGCTCATAGTATCCATCCACCAGTCTTGTTCTCTTGTTTACATGTGCTGTCGGTCGTACGAGTTGCTACGATGTGTTTGTTTGATCGTGTTTTTGCGTTTGCTCTAATGAATTGTGACATAGTTCGCGTGCACAAAAGTGCCAGAAGATAGCTTGTGTCTCGCTGCAAACTCGCGGTATGCGTGGTGCGCCAGGCAAACGTGGACCAACGATTTTCATGCCATGGAGTGCGTTCCCTTTGTCCGTGGTGGTTGTGGAGAGTTCGGTGAGCGCCGCAAAGAAATGATGCGCATTATTAGCGTTCCGCAGGTCGTCCACTACGCAACTGCATGTATGCGGGAATAACTTAGCAGCTCCGGCAACTTGGAGGGCGCTTTTCGACCGCATCGTACCATTTAAAAGGTGAGTACACGCATGCTGTGCTTGCTTCTCGTGTGTGCCTAGAGTGCCTTGCGAGCGTAAGAAATCGAACTCCCGCGACGACATTGACTGTGCCGATGCTTGCGCAAGCTTATTGGCTTAATGCTAAATTGAAAGTCTTGGTGAGCGCTTCCTTCCGGTGAGAGGGATTAGGTTCGGCAACAGTCCTCATTTGCGCGAGCTGCCACTTTTCTGCTAAAGTTGGATAATAAAGACTCATCTGCCTCTTTACCTATTCTTACTGCAATGACGTTTCCTCTCTTACTTATGCTTCGAGGTTGAAAATAATGTCTGTTTACGCGGTTGTCGGTTTGTGAGCAGTTATTGGGAAAAAGTATAAACACCATGCAAGTGATCTTGCGCGCGACAGCGACGCGATGTAGATGGTTGTCGCGCTCGCTCGTTCCCTACAAGTCGTACCCCATGCGAGCGGTCTTGCGCGCGACAGAGACGCGATGTAGATGGGTGTCGCGCTAGCTCGTTCCGTACAAGTCGTACCCTATGCGAGCGACGACATTGAGAGCCGTCTCCCCGGTGTTGCCGGTATGAGGGCAGCAAATACGCGCCAAAAGTGCGCTTTATTAATTTAGTTTGCTGTGTTTTACTCAAAGGAACAGCGTAAAACATTTCTTTAAAGTCTTGCAGTAGGTTCTTAACCTTGCACGTATCAAAATAGTCGTTTGCTTGTTCCGTGCAACAAGCGGTAGTACTCGACTGATGTACAATTCCGGCTTCGCGCTATTGTCTGTTCGCTCATAGCACTTCTGGGCGACGAGCGACGAATTCTAGATTTACAGCACCAGGCGACAAAGAACGAGCGATATGTTCGCGCGACGGCCCGTTTTCTCGCTCAAAGCCATCGCGCACAAAATCTCCCTCATAGGGTTCGGGCAAAAAAATTTAAGCAATTACGGCTTGCTACTACTACAGCTTACGTTTTGAGACAAGGTGTTTTGACATAACTTTGACATAACTAGAGATGACAAGGGAAAGTTGCTTAACTGATAGAAAAAAAATGAATTGTTACGTAAACAAACATTTGTTTGTAATGTACTGTAGCTGTAGGTCTTAAAAATTTTATTGTCATGAAGAGGTCCCTATTATCACAATATTCATCAGTAACTTTGACCTTGTGCTCTGTTCCCACCCTGCAGTGGTGCAAACATTGTTTTTGTGACTTTTTCTGTGCTCCTTGCATGTGTTCACAATGACTTCTTTAAAGTGCCACTGCTATAAGTTAACACAGAACCTATCTTGCAGGGGCAAGGCCGTGACCAACAACAGTGTCCACGTCAGGGAGGAGCTATGGCTGCAGCAGCACTGTGTGTAATCGGATGGTCTGGTCAGGTATGACTGAAGTTTATGTGTTTCCAAAAGTAGGATCTCGGTATCATTCGTCAATAAGTTTATGGACATATTACTCAGCAGTGCTTACTAAATAGGCTAAATATCTGCTCAACTTTATTCAACTTGCTGCTTATTTGTGTCTGTAGACATTATGTAACCATTACTTTGTTCACTTTAAAACTAGACCTAACATGTCTTGAGGTTTATTTTTTCTTGCATCAATCACTTGGCTGCACGTTACATTTTATTTTGCTTAGTACACATTATATCTACCTCTTGTTATTTTGTTTTATTGATTTGAAACTTTCCTGTGTTACACCTTTTATATCCACTTTTTTTTTCGTTTAGGATACACGCTTGTGCAGTTTCTGCACACGTAAGGATTAAAAGTGTAATGGGCCAAATATGTCACAGGTCTAAGCATGCAGCATGCTTACCATTGTTTAACATTGGTATTACAATTATTGTGAGGTTTACTTGCACGAACAAGACTAATTGAAAAAAGTTGGACAAGACAGTGCACTAGACTTCAACTTACAAGCTTTATTCAGAAAACACGCAATGAGGCCCCACCTTATGCTCAAAAATATCTGCAGACAGATGCATAAATAAATGTTCCACATGGGAGGAAACCAAATGCGCAACAAAGCCAATACTGCCCACAACAAACCATTACAAAGCATTCAGCAGGTTCTTCTCAAGGTACAACAAACACTCCTTTATCAGTGAGTTCCAGTGAAGGAGTGCTTACACATTCATCATCAGCCTTTGAAATGCCAAACACCAAATATTTCCTTATCTAACTGCCTGCCAAACCGTCTGAGCACTTGCTTGTTTTGAAAACACAGGTAGCATTTACGAGCACATCTTCGGCAGTGGTCAGCCAAATGGGCAGTGCCTGCTAGAGTGTTTACAGCGTTCCGGTGCTCCCTAAGCCTCTCATTCAAGAACCTGCCCTTTTGTCCAATACAGCACTTTCTACAGGGAAGTGAAATCTTGTATACCACCCCCACATTGCAGTTAAAAAAGTGGGTGACATGCTCCTTAGTGCATGTACCCTGATTCCCAGCGTTGCTTACCAACCTGCACATTCTTGCGAGCTCTAGTGGCGCTGAAGAAAACACCTACACTGCACTGGTTTGCCACATTGTTTAGGTGATGGGACACCCCATGTACAGATGGCACAGCCACAGGGCGCCCACTGGGACGTGCGTTATTGCACCGAGCAGCTGCCAGATCTGTTTTTACCTCTTTAATGAGGCTCCCAGTAGTTGACACCAAAGTGTTATCGAGATACCCGGCCCTACATAAATGGCTCGCTTGTTGCTGAGCGCTGCAGGAAACCTGGTGCACAAGATTTAACCAGAACAGCTCTCGGGCAGCTAGGAGCTATGCATCCTTTAACATGGAGTATGCCAAACGGTAGTCGAGCAAGGGCTTCGTTTTCCTAAGAGAGTATATATAATAAGGAAAGTATGATTTAAAATTATACGAATATCGAATGATTGCAGGTGATCATCTTCTGGCAACTCATGTGTGAACTTGAGTCCTACTGAACACTGTTCGAAAACACCCACAATGTTTTTAACAGCAAAGCCAGCACAACAAGAAAGTCATTAGCACTACCACATTGCCCACTGGACGTGCAGTAACGCATGTCCCAGTGGTAGCCGTGCAGCTCTGCCATACATACACAGGGTGTCCCACCGCCTAGAAGAAAGGTGGCGAACAAGTTTGGTGTAGGCATTTTTTCGGCACCGCTAATGCTCACAAGAATATGCAAGTTGGTAAACATTGCCGGGCGTCAAAGTACATGCACTAAGGAGCATGTCACCTGCTTTGTTAACTGAAATGTAGTGGTGGTATGCTACATTGCACTTCCCTGCGGAAAGTGGTATATTGAACAAACAGGTGCCTGAATGAGTGGCTTGGGGAGTACCGGAATGCTGTAAATGCTCTCACAGGCGCTGGCTACTTGGCTGATCACTGTTAAAGTACCCATAAGTGCTCCCCATGTTTTCATAGCACACAAGTGCTCAGTCAGTTTGCCAGGCAGTTATATAGGGAAATGTTTGAGGTGTTTTGCATTTCGAAAGCTGCTGATGAATGCATAAGCACTCCATCACTGGTACCAGCTAATAAATAAGTGTTGTGTCTTCAGAAAAATCTGGTGAATGCTTTGTAATGGCTTCTTGTGGATGCTTATCAGCTTCTATGAGCATTTCGTTATCCCCTATGTGGTACATTCGTTTATGCATCTGTCTCCACATTAACTGAGCATGCGGTGGCCTGTTTGCATGTTTCTTCTGAATAAAGCTTGTCAGTTGAAGTCTACCGCTTTGGCTAGTCCGACCTTTATTCCGTACGCCTTGTTTGTGCTAGTAACTATGTAACAGGAGCTGTGTCAACGCCAACTAGCCTAACCTTCTCCATTTTTTCACAATTATTTCTCAAGTTCCCAGAACAATAGACACGAGCTTGAATTTCTTTAAATGGTAAATGAAGGCCAGTATTCACTGTGCTGTAAGTACTACAGCAGTGAAGAGTTTTCTAGTAAGCTTGCTTTCTTTCTCTACATTTATTTATATTCTTCTTAAGCTATACCCATTCATGCAAGTAGGCATTGTGGCAGAGTCTGTGTCCAGTTGCATCGTTTTCGACTTTGTCTATACTGCATAGACCACATAGTTGGTACATAGTTCAGTCTATTGATGCACTATCATTAAATAAGCATGCAGTTTTGCACATGCAAGATTGCCTGCTCGCTATTGCTAAACATTTGCTGGTTATTGCTATGTTGCTCATCAAGTGAACTTGATTTCAACAGCACCACACAGAACATCTGTTTGGCAGTGGTGTAATTTTAATAGTGACTATCAGCCAACAAGCTCTAAGTCTACAGCGGTCCAGAAATAATTCTATTACTTTGGGTCTCTCCACATATTTGGTTAGCACAGTGGGCAGTTTTCTATTTATTCTGCTTGGTGCTGTTCACGTGAGAATATTTTCAACTAGCAAGTACAAAGTGTAATGCTGTCAAAAGCCTTTGATTACTGGGCAAATGAATTGAAAGCATGGTACGTAATCCAAAAAGTATTTTTCACAAAATACTAGTGTCAAGAACAAGCATCATATGCACTGCAACTCATGGTTTTATGTTGGTATGCAGGTATCTCAAGCTAAGGGTGCTTGTGCATGTATTTTCCACATATTAGCTAATGCTTTAGCTACATGAAACTGTCTATGTTCTGGCTGCTGAAGTCAAATTTGTGGTTGATGAACCTGCTTGTTTTTGCTGTGCACTTACATTTCTGTTGTTTCTTAAGGGTTGTAGCCATGTGACAACTGATGTATTGCAGCAATGTCAAAGGTAGCTTCCACCCATTATGGCTACAGTGTGCCAACAGACACCTGTCGCCGTATTGGTGCATTTTCTGAGAACCAGCCGTATCCTCTAGGTGAAATTTGTAGTGTCGTTTTGAGTTTGCCAGTCAGTTCATATAACTTGAGGACAAAATTTACACAGTGAAGGAAGGGAGACCATACAACATGACCAGTGATGACTGAATATTTTGATAGAAGGAATAAAAATAACACTGAATGTGTGCTTATATTGTGCACAAGTTCCTTCAGAAGGAAAATGTGAGTTGTAATACAAAGGCAAAAAATCACAATAAACAGTATTTGCATAAAAAAAGGTGAATAGTCAGACTAATTTCTATCCCTTGTCATCTAGAAAGGACGCCTTTTTTCATGCATTCATAATGGGGGCTTGCTCACACGTCTTGTGGCATGCCTCTCTGATTTCTCTTGTCAATTTTTCACCGTGGGTGGAAACAGATAAACTAATTTAATCTGGCCTAAAGCCCTATCGCGGCAATGCACGGCCAAGTCAGACGAGCATGCCGGTCTTCTCAGTAAAATGTGGTGATTTCTTTGGTACATATTTAGTTCCTGGCCTGTCAGCTTCCTAACATTGGAATGCAGTACACTGCCCCTAACACACACTAGACATATTTCGTGGTATGTTTAACCAAGCGTACCTCGCTTGCCTGCTCGCTTTTCTCAGTTCACTTGTGGACTGTGCGGCATACCTGCCTACTTTATTTTTTCTCTCGAAATATGTGTGCATAGCATTCCACAAGCGCATTGAGAAAGGCGTCCAGGCAAAGGAGATTTGTATAAATTACCACTAAATATGTCTTGTGTCCGTCATTAGTAGTGTATTCTATGCCTCTGTTCATGTGTATGTTTGGTCAAATGCACAGGGTCGTAAACTCTTGGCACGAACACGACTCAGCGTGACCACGCCCCGCGGAGTGCCAGCGTGCATGGCGCAGGGGGGATGTGGAGCTTCGTGTCATCTGCTAAAGTGCGGGAGCACGCCATGCTTTAGCGGATGACACATGACATGAAGTCCCACCTCTAAGCCCCTGTGCGCCTGCGCCGCTTAGCTCCGTTGCACAGCCATGCAATGCGCGCTGGCAATCCGCGGAGTTCGGCCACTCTGCACCATCTTCGTACTAAGAATAGACGGTCTTGTACATGGGGCAGACTGGCCGCTGTATAAGCATGTGCCCAGGAGAGCACCATTATTCACTCAAGGGACAAGCATGCTCGTCCCACTTGACAATGCATTGACACAACTGGTGATGTACGCCAGATTTAGATTGTTCATCTCTTTTGTTTACTTAAGGCAACCGATTGATCAACAATATTACTGAGGCATACCATTTAAAAAAGAGGGACATCTGTCAGCCAGTGCTCATTATGATTGCATTACAAAGAGGAATACTCTCTAAATGACACGGAATAGTGATCACTCCGTGCTTATTTGTTCTATTTTTATGCAAGTACTGTTTATCATGATTTTGTACATTTGTATTGCAACTTGTGCCCTTTGTCTTAAAAGATCGCTTGTGCAGTGCAAGCGCACACGCAGTATAAATATTATCTTAAATTTTTGCACCAAAATTAATGTTGAATTGGTAGCTTTTGTGTCTTGTTGTCTTCTTTCTGTCCCTTGTGTCACTCAAAAAGTAAACACCAACTTTCTTAATTACTTGCCCGTCAGTGTTGATAAACATGAAATGTTGTTTTCAGCCAGAATATTCTTACCATTTCTCATTTCCGGTCAGCATAGTGCTAATCCTTTGGCTTTTTATAAAGCGTGCTAATATGTACTTCTGATTAATGCAAAAGTTAGTTCTAGTTGGTGGTAGCTGAACTTGGACATCATGACAAGTGCAAGGGCACACACACACACACAAAGAGACACAGTCTGAACGGGCGCTAGACATCAACTGAAGGGCTTAATGACAAAAAACAGCAACGCACATATTGCGCAAAAACCTACAAAAAGATGTAGAAGGTGCAATTGTCCCTAAAGAGAATTCCGCTGCCGCTGTACTAGCGCTGTACTGTTACAACAAACATTTCAAACCTGGTCGCAGTAAAAGGAGCGTGCACACTGAGTTCTGAAGTTTGAAGTTGTGACGGGACTTGGCGCATTCGTCGCTGCAGTTTAGTCATGACGAAAATATAACTGCTGAGATGAGTGAGTGGTGCGAGTGGTTTTCAGAGCCCACAAGGGAATTCACTTGTTTTAAACCATGCAAGGGTAATCTTACTTTCAAGGCATGTCTCCAATGGTCTTTAGAACAAGGCCATGTAGTGTGTGATGGTGGTGGATTTTGGAGACTGGCGCGCGTAGGTCTCTAGGTAACGTGCTTCACTGTTCTCCGTGTGACACTGCAATCTTGGAGGCCTTGACGTCACTCGTTCTTGCACTGTTCTCTGCATGGCGGTGCGCCTATTTGAATCAATTGTTTCGCTTTCTCTGTTAATTTCATTATTGCAAGGTTAGACTGTACGAAATATGAGTGTTTGCTGCCCTTAAAATGGGAAAATTTTATTAGTTGAATCCTTTACACAAAAATGAATTTCTTGGTGAGGTTGGGTTTAACCCCAGTTTTTTTTAAACTTGTTCGAGGGGCAGAAATAGGAAATTATAGAGTTGCATCAGAAATTGACGGATCTAATTAACCTATATCATATTGTTTTATACAAGTGCGTTTTAGTGTTAAGAATACTGCTCAGGAAAAAAACACTTCATATCTATTGCAGGTACAGATTGGTGTGGGATTTGTGATGCAACTCAACAAGTGGCATTACATATTCAAGTCTGCTTCCGACGGAAAGTGCCCATTAGAGGTGGCATGGCACCTGTGGACACCAGTGCAAGCAGGTGAAAGCAGCCTGACTGGACAGGCCTGCCGGACAATGTGCCGCGCATCTTGGAAGCTTCCGGCAACACCGGAGAAAGTGGCTGCTTTGAAGAGTAAGTCAACAGTCACCTCATTTGAGAAACATAACTGCATATCTACAAGTTATCTGAATGAGTTAGCATTACATGATGTATACAGAGCGACAAGAAATGCCAAAGCAAGAATTAGGCAAGTGCCTATATATTATATCTTTTTCTTCTGCTGTATATGCACTGTGTCTCGACACACAATTTAAATGTCTCTGTGGGTATGAAAAACAGCACAACATAATTTCGGGATATGGGTTTCCGGCGAAAATCGCCCACAAAGTTTCCCCCATAATTAGTTTCAATTAAAAACAATCAAGAAAGTCGGGTGGCTACACGAGCGGTTAATTTTGACAGGACCTTGATAGCTTGCATTCACCTGCTGCTCATTGTCTTAACAGAAGTGAACATTTAAGCACCTCATTGTCTTTGAAATTTCGAATGTAGACTTGGCATGCGTTATTGTAGCTTTTCACGCTGCAGCTTTCATTTCACTTTTTTGAAATAATGCTTCTCAAGAAAATTGGGTTCCGACACAGCTTGGCAAATTGTATGGTCTAAAAGAAGCTTTTTAAACTACTGCCGTCGAAAGTTGACTGTGGTCAACTGATGTGCTGCTTTACAATCTGCAGCATTCACAGCCATGCAATTTCAAAACACTATTCTGATTATTGGGATGTAAAAGTTATAAACAGGGATAAAGTGCCTCGGAAAGGGTGGCCAACGTTTCGTTAGGAGGACCTATCTTCTCAAAGGCTGCCTCGTCATCCTCGGCATGTTGGTTTTAAAGTGTTAGTAGAGTGACGTCACATGCAGTTGTCAGGAGTGGCTGGTTGTAAAGGGAGAGACTTGAAGGAGAATGAGCGCGGTCGCCTGATGTCTGTAAGCATGATTCCTAAGACGTAGGAACAATAGTGGGAGTGGGAAGGCGGGGAGAAAAGGAGAAAAAAAGAGACCAAGAGGGAAAGAAAGAACAAGAAAAGAAAAAGAAGGGCATAGGAAGGTGTTAGGGAAGCAAGAGGTTAGGGAGCATTCAGGGGTGTCTTTGGCAGCATGTTCTTGTGGCTTTAAAGGAGCCGGTGAGGCGGTCAGTGCTCGAGTAACAAAAACAACCCGAAAAGACATTAGTTGAAAGAATGACTTGAGTAGCATAGCAGCAATGCGTCGGATAATTTAGAAGGAGTTAAGATGGCAGCAAGGAGTCTGGAATGCAGTGCATAGGGTAGCTGGAAGGCAGCGGCACGGTCTTTCTAGGGACGTTAGTCCCAGTAGCTCAACGTAGGTGTCATCACAGCGGTATGCAGAAGTGGCGATACCCTGTGTGGCTGAGGCACTGAAGAAGGTATCCTGGCGCCTGGGATTTTGGAATATGTTGGTGAGGGTGTTTCGAAAAAATAGAATAAAGAACAAATATGGGGGTGAACTGAAAGTGGAATAACAAATAAGAGGGTGGCATGAGCAAAAGCGGGCGGAAGCAGATGTACATGGGAAAACATATTTATGCGAACATATTTATGGGGATTCTACAGACTTCCTATTGCGCTGCACTGACAGGCCCCACACATACCTACGATACATAGACGACATATTCATAATATGGTGACATGGTCAAGACAGCCTAGATAAATATGTAGGATTTCTAAATTCTTTTCAGCCAACAATAAAATTCGCATCAAAATCTTCAGTGGAGCGCATAAACTTTCTGGACTAAACAATATACATTGACACTGGGACACTAATGACAATGCTGTATGGAAACCTTTTGACAAACAACAGTACCTAGAATATACAAGCCACCATCAAGCCACATTGCAAAGAAGGCATCTTTAAAGGCCAAGCACATGGCTACGTCACATGTGTGTTGAAAACCAAGACTACATAGATAGACTTGATCACCCTAAAGAAACCCTATCAAACGGGAACCACCCAAAGAGTGCCCTTCAGAAAGCCTGCACCGATGCAACCAAACTTGACTGAGCCGACGTGCTCAAGCCCCACCCTAGGATCACAAGAACAGCGCCTCTTCTTACTACTAAATTCTCACACTCCCAAACATGAACAACATCCTCAATAAATACTACCCAATTCTCACCAGCAACCAGAAACAAGATTTTTCCCGCCCTGCCCAGAGTAGTCTTGAGATGCAACACTATAATATTAAGGATATTCTTGTATGTGCCAAACTAAAAACAACAACGAAGTTAGGAACCAGTCCCTGTGGCCGCCCGGGTGCTCTACATGCAAACATATTTAATCTACTACTACAGTAATAAGTACAGCATCAAATTACTCAAACAACGTAACTTCGAGTTTCATCTGCACATCAAGCAATGTAGTCTACTGTCTAGAATGTGCCACTTGTAGCAAATAATACATAGGTGAGACAGGACAAAAAAATCATAAAAGACTGAACGGTCACCGCGCAGATACAAAACAATTTACCTAAAGGAGTAGCCAGCCACTTCAATGAACATGTCATATGTGACAAAGCAAGGCTCTATAGACTACAAATTTCCGCTCACCTCGCTAGAGGAAATATCTGGAATCATACCTCATACACAAGTTTAAATGCCTACATCCAATGGGAATCAATTTAACACAGCAACTTAGAATCTTTAAAAACTTTAAAGCTGTAACTTAAATCGGAAAGCCTCATGTCATCAACCAAGGCGCAAAACACATTGTGCCACCAGCTAAACTTAATTCTTAACCTCACCTATTCCACCGTTTCTAATTTTTACCTGCTTACTACTCAATTTAATACATTCTTTCGTGTTTTAATGTTTATATCAACTGTATGACCCCTTTTCCCATGTACACCTGCCTCTGCCCGCTTTTGCTCATGTAACCCTCCTATTTGTTATTCCACTTTCAGTTCCCCCCTTTTGTCTGTTTTCTATCATATTTTTTGAACACCCTCACCACCACAATCCAAAATCCCAGATGCCAGGATACGTTTTTCTGCGCATCAGTCACACAGGGTATCACCAGCTCTATATACCACTGTGACGACACCTGCGTTGAGCTACTGAGGCTGACATCCCTAAAACACCATGCCTCTGCCTGCCAGCTACCACATACATTGCATCCCAGACTCCTTGTCGCCATCTTAATTTCTTCAACATTACCCGACGCGTTGCTGCTACGCTACTCAAGTCATTCTTTCAACTGATATCTTTTGGGGTCTTTTTTGTTAGGTACTCGCACACTGACCGCCTGACCAGTTCTTCTAAAACGGCAGAAAGATGCCGCCAATGACACTCCTGAATGCTCCCTAACCCCTCACTTCCTTAACACGCTCCCATGCCCTTCTTTTTCTTGTCTTTCTTTTTTTACCTCTTGGCATCTCTTTTTTTCTCCTTTTCTTTTGTTTCTTTTCTCGCCGCCTTCCTATTCTCACGGTCTTGTGCCCTCGTCTTAGGAACCATGCTTACAGACGTCAGACGACAGCGCTCATTCTCTTTAAAGTCTCTCCCTTTACAACCAGCTGCCACTGACAACAACTGCACGTGATGTCACCCTACTAGTCCTTTAAAACTAACATGGCAAGGATGACCAGGCCACTTTTGACGAAGATAGCTCAAAAGTTGGTCAGCCTTTCTGAGGCACCTCATCCATGTTTATAACCTTCATACCACTGTGTGCTATTCCATCTGTCAGCCGCTTTCTTGATTTTAGATGTTCTGATTATTGAAGTTTGTAAGACATGGCCTATCAGCACTTTCGGCATACTTTCAGTGATCTCATTTTATTTAAGCATAAGAATGAGGAAAGAACTGCTACACAAAGAAAGCACCTCGAACATTAGTCGCATGTACGCTCTGATCTGCATAGCTGATCTTGTTCTACGCAAAGCATCCTAAAATTTTCATGCCTCTTGTCGGTGCCAAGAAAAGCAAGGTGCTGGGCATCATGCGGAATTCCAGCACTTTCCGCCAGCCTGGATTAGAAAGGACTGTATAGTGTGGCTGTAACTGGCATTCTTCTGCCAAGATTCAATTGTTTTATGGATCAAAGTACCAGGTACTCTTGTAGTCGCATCAACACTCTGCCGAAGATTTCATTTCCTACATAAATATGTTTTTTTAAACAGACGAGCATGAAAGATTGCTCTGTATTACGTTAAGATGCTTCTTTGGGCTTTTTTTACATTGAAGATGTAGGTTACCTTAGCAAAGTAGCAATATGGAGATTGAAAAGTAGAAAAAAAATGGCAGATCCCATGCACTGTGAGAATCGATGTACACGAAGCACACATTGTTTGCTTTGATTGACAATAATTAACGGTGATGTCAGTGGCAAGTTTGTAATTTTTTCAGTGTTTAGTCCAATACGAAAGTGGCGAGTTGATGTTAAGCATTACCTTGCATGCACCACTTCTGTTTGTCTGCATAGCCCACAGAACACACAGGGAGATGTGTTTGCTTGAGGCGTTGTTGCGAGTCATTGTTCATAATCTCTGAGAAGGAATGGAGCGTTGTCATTGCCTCACATGGCGCACCGCATCATGGCAGAAATATTAAACTTTAATTGAATTATGAGGCTGTGCATACTTCAATTAGCTATTGTAATTGTATGTATACAATGTATACATAAATTCGCGGTCTGCACTACATTTCACTGCGTAGCGAAGACGCTCCTGTTCTGTGTGACACTTCTTTCAAGTCTGGGTGTCCTCGACGTCGACTGCACGCCTTGCTGGCGCGTGTTAATGGGCTCCTTCTACATACATGGCGAACACACTGTTGAGATTCCAGCTCAAAGCGCTCTCTTCAGACTAAGGACGATTCTAATGTTTACACTATCACAGCCCAGCAGCTGCATTTTTCTCGCATAGAAATTAAAACCAGCACAGCACGTGCAATACACACTAACGGTGAAATGCTGGGGCAGCAGCGCCGGTCAGGATGTGCAGAGGTGAGCGCCATCTAGTAATGTTGCAAGAAATCCAACGGCACGCATGACAAGACCATAGCAGCTGCAGCGCCCGTAATGTTGGGAGAAGAGGCAAAAAAAGCTTCACTTTAAAACATTAGTTGCCATCATTTGCAGCTAAATAAAGCTTGCAAGCCAGCCATTATACAGCTTTTACATGAAATCTTTTATGCCTATATGGCAAATGCTAAAGTTACGACTTCCTCACCAACTGCACGAGCAACAAGTAAAGCTAACAAATGATAGAATGGACAAATCAGACAGCTTGCACCTTGCATCTCCCCTGCATGCGTTAGAGACAGTGTAGCCAAATTGTGGCTCTCTGAATTTGACAGGAATTTGGGTGGTTGAAGAGCAGACAAATTATGCAAAATCAGAAGCCAAATATCCACCCCATAAGGCTTTGAGTACAGCTCCCATGTGTCTAAATTTTGCAGTTAAGCCAACCTCCAGATGAGAAGAGGCGTGGCTTTGGCAAAAAAACATACAAAAATTCCATGTAAATCTGCAAAACAATGTGATGCATGTGTATGCATACTCACTGCAAATAAACCTGTGCTGGCTTGCGTCCTGGGTAGCATGTTTGTGTGTGACATTTGCTGCATTTTGTTATCTTAAACTTTTTTTGAAGTGATTAGAGCAGATTTCCTTCATTCACTTATTGCTAGAAATCATTGGAAAAACAATTTACTTATATTTATTGCACTCTCCTTTTAGACTGCCTGGCGAAATACATAAGTGACCATCCAATGATGCCACCTGCACCACATCCGGAGAACCACCTTGCTTCCCTGCGAAAGCACCTTTGGAGCTCTCTTTTACACAAGCAGGACGCCAGAGCAAGCGAGTGGAAAAGTAAATACAGTACAAGTCCAGTGATGCTTTTTCAATAAAGTGTGATGATATGCTACGTAGTATGGTGCTTTACATATTGATTTGTTATGGCATGAAAATAGCCGCATCTTGGCAACATGTATATACAGACTGTACACTTCACAAGACTCAACATCACATAAAGATAACCCGTCATGAGCTTCCGAATGGCAATGGCTGCTCCTTCAATTCATCACACAACTTGCCTTTGACGTGCTGCGCCCACGATGATATCCAACCCAGTGCCCACCGTGCCACCCATCACCCACCGTGCCGCCCAGCACCCACTGTGCCCAGCAACCACCATGCTGCCCAGCACCCGCCGTGCCCAGCAACCACCATGCCGCCCAGCACCCACCGTGCCACCCGTCACCCACCATGTCACCCAGCACCCACCATGCCACCCGTCACCCAGCATGCCACCCACTACCATAATCCACCATGATGATGGATGATGGATTCCACTATGCCCAGCATCGGGCAAATTTTCAATAGGGAAGTCATCAATAAAGTATTATTATTATTATTATTATTAACTCTTATCCCCAATTCTTCCCAATCCAGGTCTCTGAATACCTCCTGTAAACACGCTGTGAATAGCATTGGAGATATGGTATCTCCCTGCCTGACGCCTTTCTTTATAGGGATTTTGTTGCTTTCTTTATGGAGGACTACGGTGGCTGTGGAGCCGCTATAGATATCTTTCAGTATTTTTACATACGGCTCGTCTGCACCCTGATTCCGCAATGCCTCCATGACTGCTGAGGTTTCGGCTGAATCAAACGCTTTCTCGTAATCAATGAAAGCTATATATAAAGGTTTGTTATATTCCGCACATTTTTCTATCACCTGAACGATAGTGTGAATATAGTCTATTGTTGAGTAGCCTTTACGGAATCCTTCCTGGTCCCTTGGTTGATGGAAGTCTAAGGTGTTCCTGATTCTATTTGCAATTACCTTGGTAAATACTTTGTAGGCAACGGACAGTAAGCAGATCGGTGTATAATTTTTCAAGTCTTTGGCGTCCCCCTTCTTATGGATTAGGATTATGTTGGCGTTCTTCCAAGATTCCGGTACGCTCGAGGTCATGAAACATTGCGTATACAGGGTGGCTAGTTTCTCTAGAACAATCTGCCCACCATCCTTCAACAAATCTGCTCTTACCTGATCCTCCCCAGCTGCCTTCCCCCTTTGCTCCCAAGGCTTTCTTTACTTCTTCCGACGTTACCTGTGGGATTTCGAATTCCTCTAGAATATTCTCTCTTCCTTTATCGTCGTGGGTGCCACTGGTACTGTATAAATTTCTATAGAACTCCTCCGCCACTTGAACTATCTTATCCATATTAGTAATGATATTGCCGGCTTTGTCTCTTAACGCATACATCTGATTCTTGCCAATTTCTCTAGTTTCTTCTTCCCTGCTTTTAAGCTTCCTCCGTTCTTGAGAGCATGTTCATAGGTGCTATATTTACTACATAGGTGCTACATTTACTTAGGCGCTAGGATGCATAAAAGTGCGCTTCTCTTTAAAAGTAAGTCGAACAACAGTGCATGTTTAAGGCTAGTGTGTTGGCGCATGTCTACAAACCAGAATCATTCTGCACATTCATTCCTAGGGCACACGCGCCTGACAGCTCACCGGCTACATTGCCTCAATTCCAACAGCGCAACGTCAGTTTTTGGAGTGAATTTTGAGAGACAAAATGCGAAGGGACAGGCTTCACATAGAGTTTGCTCTTGAAGACTGGCTGCATGACGCAGTGGTGCCTCCTGGTTTATTTCCTGTCTTTACCTTGCGGTACTTTTTCGAACAAGAAGCGCAGGCTGCGTCACGCTTTTGTCCAACAACGATATATTATTTCTGAAAGAAAGATGATTTGCTGTGCACATTTGCTGTGCACTTGACTAGCCCAGTTTTTGGGGCTACGTATGCCCCCTCTCATGCAAGCATGGCCTAACAGCTATACTTTTTTGTATGAGACGTACGTATCGCCTTGCTTTGAATAGTATTTGCTGTATCCTAATTCTTAAGAAGGATTCTGCAAGAAATAGTTCAAACGCGTATTTGTACTACGACACGTACCCTATTCACATAGTAAAAGCGCAACGTCTCAACCAGTACTGGTGAAAGGAAGGATGTGAGGGCTACACATATTCGCTAAAAGTTCCGAAGAACACGCAATTAAAGTTAGCCAACTGTGATTCCCTGCGCTACCCACTTCTCTTATCCTGTTGGCGCTAAAGCTATCTGTAAGCACTCGTAACAACAATCTGCCGGCTGAGCACTGTCAACTTAGGGCAAAGAAGCCGCGCGTCTACTCACTCTGTTGTGGTGTTTATTTTACACCCTTGGGCAAAGGCCGATTTCAGTTATCACTGTAATTTCAAAACTTTTTGAAGGTGTTATCTATGGAAGTCTTTCGACAACGTTTTGTTCCGGACGCACAATGTCACTCCGCAATGCCAATAATGCTGTCAAAAAAAAAAAAAATAAGTCAACTTAGCAAGCTTTACTGGTTAAAGACCGTTCAGTCACAAACATCGAATACAAGATGTTAAAGCTTGGCCTGCTTTTGTGCCTGAGAAAGCCATTTGATTGGATTGAGCACTGTATTTTAACTGCAATATATATATATATATATATATATATATATATATATATATATATATATATATATATATATATATATATATATATATATATATATAGAACGATATGGAGTGCGTGTGGTTGCTAACAAACAAATTCATAGGAAATACATGAGTACTGAAAAACTGAACCGAACCCACAGCGTTCGCATGCGAAGGTTGTGGGTTCGGTTCCCTCCTGCGGCAAGTTGTTTTTCATCCACCTTAATTACCAATAATTTGTCGTTTCATTATTTCATTTAATAAGCCCAAGTAATTTCCCCTATGTTGTCCTTGGTGTTCGTTGGCTTCGTATGATATGACTAATAAAAATCGGGCCCCTCGGTTAACCCCTGTTGCGTTTCGCCTGCGACACGCGGTTTTGCCGGCGCGACTGCGGCGGGGCGGCAGACATTTTGGCCCGTTCGGCGTCGCCGCAACGCTCCCCGCCAGGCGTTTCCAGGCGTTTCCAGGCATGTTCCGATGCCACGTGTCTTCATGTGCGTGTGTGAGTGTATGTGCCATTGTGCCCAAACCAGGCGATGCGACAGCAGGGGTCACCCTCTCCTTCCAGTCATTGTGCCCGAACCAGGCGATGCGAAAGCAGGGGTCACCCTCTCCTTCCAGTCATTGTGCCCGAACCAGGCGATGCGAAAGCAGGGGGTCACCCTCTCCTTCCAGTCATTGTGCCCGAACCAGGCGATGCGACAGCAGGGGTCACCCTCTCCTCCCAGTCTTTGTGCCCGACCGGCGGCGCTACGACAGTGTGCGTCACCATTAGCCCATTGTACAATCACGTGCTCGTCTATTGAGGGGTTCCTTCTTGCCCTCAACTGCGAGAGTATAAAAACAGCTGCCCCCGGACGCTAAAAAGAGGGCTCCGATTTCTTCTGTTGAGTAAAGTGCTCTCCCGTCTCTCTACTTCGGTCACCCTGACCGCCAACTCTTTGCGATGTTAAAATAAACAAGTTGTTTTGTTGTTACCAGTCGACTCATGCTTTGCCGGGACCTTCGGATGCTTCCAGTTGTACCCCAGGCCGCCAGGCCAACGCTACCCTTGGGGCTTGCGACCCAGGTACAACCACGGGCGTCAGCGCCGAGTTCCCAACAACCGATGCCATCGGTGGGATCCAAACAACTGGTGGCAGCGGTGGGATCGCGACAACGGAGGCCAGCAGCGAAGAGATGCAGTTGACTGTATGCTGAGCAGCTCAACGACGATCCGGGAGCAGTGCAACGAGCCCTGTGTGATGACTGGTTGCCTGCAGCGGAACGACTGCGCTGGACTCTTGGCTGCGAGGTTTGGTGAGTGCGGGACTTTCTTCTTCTGAGCTTTGCCAGGCTTTTGTTAGTGTTAGAAACAGAGCTGGTAATTGTGGTTGTCGTTGCTGCCGGGTTAGTTTGCGGCAAGACAATAATAGGCAGTAGAGAAAGCAGCATTCAGAGCAGCCATGGATTTGAAGTCGTTGCGCAAACCGAAATTGTTGGAGCTTGCAAGAGAGTTGGGTCTGGATGTCTCAGACAAACTAAGAAAACCTGAACTGCTAAAGGCTATTCTGGAGTTAGAGGCTGAGGATGACGAGCTGTCGGAATGCCTTGAGACTATTGAGGAGAGGTCAAAAAGACAGGAGCGCGAACTTAAAGAGCACAAAGAGAAACAGGAGCGCGAACTTAAAGAACAGAAAGAGAAAGAAGAGCGTGAACGTAAAGAAGAGAAAGAAAAAGAAGAGCGTCAACACGCTTTGGAAATGAAGCGTCTCGAGATAGAGATGGAACGCGCTCGTAATGGAAGTCAGGCACACGGTGCAGGAGAACGCGTATTGTTCAAAATGACTGACCTGATGCGGCCGTTTAAGCTTGGAGAGGACATTGGTTTGTTCCTGGTTAACTTTGAGCGAACGTGCGAGAAGCAGGGGTTCTCTCGGGAAACGTGGCCACAGCGCTTGCTCACTTTGTTACCCGGCGAGGCGGCCGACGTAGTCGCTCGCTTGGATAGAGAGGAGGCAGAGGATTTCGACACAGTGAAATCGAGTCTTCTAAAAAAGTACCGGCTGTCTGCGGAGGCGTTCCGTCGGAAGTTTCGGGAAAATGAGAAAGGCAAAAGTGAGTCATATACAGAGTTTGCATATAGGCTTATGTCGAACATGCAGGAGTGGCTCAAAGAAGAGAAAGCGTTTGGTGACCACGATAAAGTTCTGCAGTGCTTCGGGCTAGAACAGTTTTATAGTCGGTTACCGGAGAACGTGCGATACTGGGTCTTGGATAGGCCAGACGTTTGTACGGTGGCTAAAGCCGCTGAGCTAGCCGAGGAGTTTGTGACGCGTCGGGCTCGCGGAGCTAAGGACGGTCAAAAGGGTGAACTTGGCTTGAAGTTTGAGAGGCCGAAGTTCACACCCATGAGAGCAAAGGGGAACACGCGTAGTGCGGATGCGAGTGGAAGCAGTGCGACCGAACCTCAGGAGACGGCGGCAGCCGAAGCCGAACGCAGAAAGCGGTTCGAGATGAGGCAAGCGCGCGTTTGTTATACGTGCCAGAAGCCGGGTCACTTTTCGGCGCAGTGTCCGGAAACAACACCAAAAGTTGTGTTTTTTTCCATAGGCAGCACTGACGAGAACATGAAGCTTCTCGAGCCTTACATGCGAGACCTCCTCGTGAACGGGAAAGAGTGCCGAGTGCTTCGCGATTCCGCAGCTACGATGGATGTAGTTCACCCGTCTTACGTAGAACCCCATATGTTCACGGGCGAGTGCGCATGGATCAAGCAAGCCGTGGAAGCTCATAGCGTGTGTCTGCCAGTAGCAAAGGTGCTTATTGAAGGACCTTTCGGAGCGCTTGAGACGGAGGCGGCAGTGTCATCTATGCTGCCACCCCAGCACCCGTACCTATTTTCAAACAGGTCCGATCACCTCCTGCGCGAGAAGGGGCTTTTGTTTGGTGAAGCTAGTGTTCAGGCCTTAACCAGATCGAAGGTTCGGGAGCTCGCTGCAAAGGCGGTAGTTGCGGGGCCGACGTTATCAAACAACGAAAAAGGGTCAGAGGCGCAGCAAGCTGATATTCAGAGCACGCCCGAACTGAATAAACTTGAGTCTGTAACGTTAAAGGCACCAGATACCGGAGAGGAAAATCCTGATGCGGGAAAGTTAGAAGAGCTATCTACTGATTTGCTCATCGCGCCTACGTCAGACGGACTTGATAGGTTGCTAAAAGTCAGCCGGTCGGCTTTGATAGCCGAGCAAAAGAAGGATGGCAGCCTAGAAAACATTCGCTGCAATGTCAAGGAAGGTATCGCCAGGAAAAATGCGCGTTTTGTGGAAAGAGGTGGAGTCCTGTACCGGAAGTATCTAGACCGCAGAGGAGTGGAGTTCGATCAGCTGATCGTGCCTCAATGCTATCGTCAGGATCTGTTGCGCTTGTCACACGGGGGTTCGTGGTCCGGACACCTTGGAGTTAAGAAAACTAAGGACCGTCTCTTGCAAGAGTACTATTGGCCAGGGTGTTTTCGGGACGCAAACCATTTCGTGAGGACATGTGACACTTGTCAGCGGGTGGGCAAACCAGGGGACAAATCAAGGGCGCCGTTGAAATTGGTACCTATCATAACGGAGCCTTTTAGACGGCTCGTTATTGATACAGTGGGACCTCTGCCGGTAACAGCCACGGGGTACAGACACATTTTGACTGTGATCTGCCCAGCGACAAAGTTCCCTGAAGCAGTGCCGCTTAAAGAACTCAGCTCAGTTGAGATAGTTAATGCACTACTGTCCATATTTGCGCGAGTTGGTTTCCCTGCGGAAATCCAATCAGATCAGGGCACAGTGTTTACTAGCGCTTTGACGACAACTTTTCTCGAAAGGTGTGGGGTAAAGCTGTTACACAGCTCAGTGTACCATCCACAGTCGAATTCCGTTGAGAAGCTCCACTCCGTCATGAAGCGCGTGTTGAGAGCATTGTGTTTTGAACATCGAACTGACTGGGAGCTGTGTCTGCCTGGGGTGATGTTTGCTTTAAGGACCGCGCCGCATGCGGCTACGGGGTTTTCGCCAGCTGAACTGGTGTACGGTCGCTCGCTTCGGTCTCCGCTTCGCATGCTTCGAGAATCGTGGGAAGGTAAGGGCGACGACCCAGTCGTGGTGGAGTACGTACTTAAGCTCCTCGAACGCTTAAGAAGGGCACAGGAGTTGTCAGGTGAAGCAATGACAAAGGCCCAGCAGAGGGCCAAGGTTTATTATGATCGGACAGCCAGGGCCCGTCGTTTTGAGGTGGGCGATGAGGTCATGATATTGCGCACATCGCTAAACAACAAACTAGACGTGCAGTGGGAGGGCCCAGCACGAATTGTTCAGAAACTGTCGGACGTTAACTACGTGGTAAGTCTGCCAGGAAAGCGGAAAGCACAGCAAGTTTACCACTGTAATCTGCTCAAACCTTATAGACAAAGGGAAGCAGTGGTGTGCATGATGGTAAACGTTCCTGAAGAGCTTCCGGTCGAGCTTCCGGGACTAGGCTCAGTGACGAACAGGGAAGACACCGGTCAAGTCATTAGTGACCTTATCAGTAAAGCACCGCTGTCGCCCGAGCAGAAAACCGAACTACACCAGCTATTACAAGAGTTTCAAGGTCTGTTCTCTGAGAGGCCTGGTAGGACTTCTGTACTTACTCATGATATAGAACTTACCTCCCCAGAGCCAGTACGTTCCAAGGCGTATCGGGTGTCACCCCGCCAGAGCGATATTATGGAGGCAGAGGTAAAGAAAATGCTACAGCTCGGTGTTATTGAGGCAGGTGAGAGTGATTATACCTCCCCTTTGATTTTAGTTGAGGTACCGGGCAAGGAACCTCGTCCTTGCGTCGACTACCGCAGGCTTAATTCCATCACTAAGGATCAAATTTATCCGATCCCTAACATCGAGGAGCGCCTTGAGAAAGTTAGTAGCGCTCAGTTTATTTCCACCCTAGATCTTGTCAGGGGTTATTGGCAGGTTCCACTTACAGGAGAGGCTAGTAGGTATGCGGCGTTCATTTCACCAATGGGAACATTCCGTCCTAAAGTGTTGAGTTTTGGTTTGAAGAACGCGCCATACTGTTTTTCAAGCCTCATGGATAAAGTGTTGCGGGGACAGCAAGAATTCGCTTTACCGTATCTAGACGACGTAGCGATATTCTCCGCATCCTGATCTGAGCATATGGCACACTTGCGGGCAGTGCTAACCCGCCTGCGCGAAGCGGGCTTGACAGTCAAGGCTCCTAAGTGCCAGTTAGCACAGGCCGAGGTTGTCTACCTCGGTCACGTGATTGGTCAGGGTCGTCGCCGCTCCTCTGAAATAAAAGTGGCCGCTGTGCGAGACTTTCCGCAACCGCGCACCAAGACCGATATTCGGTCGTTCTTGGGTGTCGCCGGCTACTATCAGAGGTACATCCCTAGGTACTCTGATATCGCGGCTCCCCTGACGGATGCTCTAAGAAAGACAGAGCCTCAAACAGTCGTCTGGGACGAGACAAAGGAAAGAGCTTTTAGCGCCCTAAAGAGTGCCCTAACAAACCAGCCTGTGCTACGATCGCCAGACTATACAAAAGGGTTCGTTGTTCAGTGCGATGCTAGTGAGCGAGGCATGGGCGTTGTACTGTGCCAACGGGAAAATGGAGAAGTAGAACACCCCGTCCTGTATGCTAGTCGTAAGCTGACCAGTCGTGAGCAGGCGTATAGCGCCACCGAGAAAGAGTGTGCGTGTCTCGTGTGGGCCGTTCAGAAATTGTCATGCTATCTAGCCGGCTCGAGGTTTATCATTGAGACGGATCACTGCCCTCTCCAATGGCTGCAGACCATCTCTCCCAAAAATGGCCGCCTCCTGCGCTGGAGCCTCGCTTCGCAACAATATTCCTTTGAGGTGCGTTACAAGAAGGGGAGTCTCAACGGTAACGCCGATGGCTTAAGTCGAAGCCCCTAACGTAGGAATCAGCCTCAAAATTGTTTGTTACTGATGTTTTTCTTCCTGAGGCAGGATTTTTTTAACATATTGCTTTTGTTTAGTGTTTCAAAGTGATGATATGCTTTCTAGTGCAATTTTCCAATTTGTGGACGCGTTCTGAGTGATGCTAGACTACTGTAAGGAACTAGGCAGTGGTATAAAAAGGGGAAAGAGCCTGGCAGGGCTTAGTGAGGGTTGTGCCGTGCTTGCTGAGTGAGCGGTTGAGTTTCAGCGTAGTTCTAACGCTTGCCGGGAACGAGAACAAAAATGTGAACTCTCCCGAAGTCACTTTGCAGTGTCCCGTGCGAACCTGAACGAGAGAACCAGGCCTTCTCTGTGCGCTGCGCTCAAGAAACGTCGAGGGACGCCCGACTTCGGTTATGAGCATCATCGAGCGACATCCCTCCGGACAGCGGATGCAGTCCCCTGTCCATCGGGATCTCCTTCCCCCGGCGGGGCGGTCTGTTGCGTTTCGCCTGCGACACGCGGTTTTGCCGGCGCGACTGCGGCGGGGCGGCAGACATTTTGGCCCGTTCGGCGTCGCCGCAACGCTCCCCGCCAGGCGTTTCCAGGCGTTTCCAGGCATGTTCCGATGCCACGTGTCTTCATGTGCGTGTGTGAGTGTATGTGCCATTGTGCCCAAACCAGGCGATGCGACAGCAGGGGTCACCCTCTCCTTCCAGTCATTGTGCCCGAACCAGGCGATGCGAAAGCAGGGGTCACCCTCTCCTTCCAGTCATTGTGCCCGAACCAGGCGATGCGAAAGCAGGGGGTCACCCTCTCCTTCCAGTCATTGTGCCCGAACCAGGCGATGCGACAGCAGGGGTCACCCTCTCCTCCCAGTCTTTGTGCCCGACCGGCGGCGCTACGACAGTGTGCGACACCATTAGCCCATTGTACAATCACGTGCTCGTCTATTGAGGGGTTCCTTCTTGCCCTCAACTGCGAGAGTATAAAAACAGCTGCCCCCGGACGCCAAAAAGAGGGCTCCGATTTCTTCTGTTGAGTAAAGTGCTCTCCCGTCTCTCTACTTCGGTCAACCTGACCGCCAACTCTTTGCGATGTTAAAATAAACAAGTTGTTTTGTTGTTACCAGTCGACTCATGCTTTGCCGGGACCTTCGGATGCTTCCAGTTGTACCCCAGGCCGCCAGGCCAACGCTACCCTTGGGGCTTGCGACCCAGGTACAACCACGGGCGTCAGCGCCGAGTTCCCAACAACCGATGCCATCGGTGGGATCCAAACACCCCCTTTCTTCTCGTTTATTCCTCAAACAAGTGTTACTTCTTCTAGAAAACGGGTCCCCTGGTGTAATGACGATTACAGACAGGCACGAAAGAGACTAAATATAGCTTGGGACAAAATACGTGAATGTGCTACGGCTGAAAATATAATGGAACTTAAACATGTTAAATCCCAGAGAAGAAGGATGCGACGACAGGCAAAGAGTGCCAGCTGGGAGAGGTCTCTCAGGTATAAATTCATATACTAAAGAGGCGAAAGTGTGGGACGGATTAAGAAGGTTTAAGGGGCAAGAAATCCATCCGTTGCCCGTCGTGAACGACTAGGCTAACAACTTGGAAGACCAAACTGACGCTCTGGGCAAACACTTCGAGTGCGTGTCTAGTTCCAGTCATTATTTCGAGGCAAGCATCAAGCACAAAGAAATAGCAGAATGCAAGGCCATCGATCCAAAATCCGGATAGAACGAATCCTACAACCTCTCCTTTAACATTGCTAGTTTCCAGCCTCTTTGACTGCATGTCAGAGCTGTGCACGTTACCTGACATACTCATGTACGACATGATCAAACAACTCCACAGTGGCTCTCAAATTGCGCTTCTCGCACTTTTCAATGCTATATGTGCTGCCGGTTACCTTCCTACTGCATGAAAAGAATCCCTTGTCATTCCAGTTCTGAAACAAGGGAAATACCCCGTATCAGTAACAAGTTACCGCCCCATAGCTCTCAGAAGTGTCATTTGCAAACTATCTAAAAAATGATAAACCAGCCCATTTTGCACTGCCTTGAGTCATACCGAATTCTTGACCGACATCAGTGCGACTTTAGTGAAGGACAATCTACAACCCACCATCTCATGTCCTTTGAACCAAACATTCGTGATGCCTGTATACGTAAAGGCATCAGGCTTCTTATCCGCGCTTCTCGATATGGAAAAGCCATACGATACAACTTGGCGTTACAGAATACTCCACGACCTGCCGGCGATGGGCATCCGCAGCAATGTGTTAAACAATAGAGAAAGCTACCTGGGCAACCGTACTTTACCGTTGAAAATAGGTAAAGCAATGTCGCGTGCACCCATATAGGAGGATGGGATACCTCAAGGAGGCGTGATGAGTTGCACGCTCTTCATCGTGAAGATGAACACACTTCGTGCATCAATACCGCCATCAATTTTAAGAGCGAAAGCTTTAGTGGCCGCGAAGTTGCGATTTCGCCGCGGCGGTGCTCCGATGAGGCACATGACGTAACAACGTGTGCCTCGCCACGGATATTTCTCTTTCGCTCGCTCCCTAGTCACTACTGCGCATGTGCCACTAGTAGCACCGAGCCACAGGTGTTCCGCCGTTGCTCAACGCCACGCCTTTCCGCCGCCGCCATTTGGAATGGCGTCACACCACGTTCCTCGTCGTTGCGCTCGCCTCCGCTCGCTTCGCCAACTGCATCGCATGCTTGATAACATGTCGGAAGATTGAAAAGAAGAGCTCGCATGCGCCGCAACCACAGTTGAGGCGGCATTATGGACGGCGACAGTTCTGATAAGCAGGAGGAGGCCTGGAATAGACATCGGAACGAGATGAAGAGGAAACGAATCACCCAGGAAACAGACGAACAGCGCGCCGAACGACTGTACTTCCGGTCACTATCTCCATCCTTTTCTCCCCATACCCCTTCCCCGTGCAGTGCTGTTGAGGTGTCCTCCTGTGAGAGACAGTTACGGCACTGCACTTATCTCTTCCATTTCTCTTTAAAAATCATTACACACACACAAACGCCGCAACATAGCTAGACAACCAGACTAACCTGGACTTGCAATCAAGATTAACCAAGGGTAACCATGCTATGCCTTAGCTTCCGCTACGTATATCCTGGCATAGCCGAGCTAAACCACTGCCAATTTTTTATTTCTTCTGTGTAGAAGACATACAGATATGTTTCAAATCTTGCAAACTTACAATGTCTGAGCGACAAGTAAAACAGAGCTTGAACAAAGTGTCTAATTGGGCAGACGAGCATGAGTTCAGAGTGAAGCCCGACAAAAATTATCACGTTTTTTTTTCCCAGAAACAGAGGGCTTGTTGCAGATGTAAATGCAGTTGCAGTATCTAAATGTATAGGCAAAAATTCCTGTGAATGAAGTGCACAAGATCTTAGGCATTGCGTTACTCTAAACAAAGTTTTATTCCGTACATAAGATATCTCAAGGCGACATGCCTGAATACAATGAACTTACTGAACATTTTATTTCACACACCTTGTAGCAGCAAGAGGAAGTGTTTAAGTAATCTTCGCGAGAGCCTCATTTGATGAAGATTGGACTATGGCGCCGAGGTATATAACTCTGCCGCGCCGAGCACGCTAGACAGGCCAGATCCCGTCCACCATCTAGGTGTCCACCTGGCGACTAGCGCATTCAGAAGAAGCGCTATTGAAAGTTTATACGCAGAATCAAATGAGTGGTCCCTCCATCTGCAAAGAACTTACAGCGGGTTTACCTGTATTGTCAAAGTGCGCTCTAATCAGAAACATGCATGATTTAATATCGTTAACGATTTGACGTATGCAACATTTTTTCGTAATTAGCCCTCTCTGAGACGGCCTTCTCACTGTGTGTGAGAGAACTTAGCGAAGAAATGGATGTCCCACTTCCCGAGCACCGCCTAATGCCTGCAACTAAACTGTTACCGATCACGCAGTAGCAAGTGATAGAATGTGATGTATCTCACGTAGAGGTCACAAAGCACGCTCCCAACCTCGAAATCCCAATACATTTCCATGAACTTCAACGGAAGTGCTCTTGCTCTGAATTCTACACTGACGCGTCAATGTCACGTGCTGGCGCATCTTACGCGGCTCTTGGTGCCACTTTCTCTAAATCTAACGTATTCAACCCCTTGACATGTATCGTCCTTGTAGACGCCTATGAAGTAATATCTGCGGTGAAACATATAAAGGAAATAAAGCTAGGGAAACCAATAATATTCACAGACTCGTTAAGTCTTGTAAAAGCGGTAATATATTTACAGAAGCATACGGTACCTGTTTTTATTGAGCTTTACTCACTCTTGTGCAACATTCATTTACCTCATAGACATGTAATAATATGCTGGGTTCCTGGCTATAGGGGAATGGAGGGTAATGCACTTGCCGATGAAGTCGCGAAATCAATACCATCGCAACGTATTAATCGTTCAGATGGTATCCCTGTCACAGACCTGAAGCCTTTTTCTACGCCACCGGCAACGCTTGCAGGGCGCCGAAACAAATAATCAGCTCCACTTGATTAAGTCACAGTTAAGTTTCTGACCTTCCACTATGAAAACACGTCGAACCGATGTCCTATTTTGTCGTCTCAGAATAGGACACACATATGGTACTCACAATTTTCTATTGACTGGTAAAGAGCCTCCAACATGTGTATAGATGTGGTGAGAGGCTCACCGTGATCTACGTCCTGATAGAGTGTCGGAAAGCCGAAATAGAGAGAATGAAACATTTTCCTCTGGCTTACCGCTATTGTGTCCCTCTACATCCCGCTATCTTCCTTGATGAAGAACCGCTTTTTCCCACCAAAGCAGTCCTAGGTTTCTTGAATGACGCGGCCTTCCATGTTAATAACTCAATAATTTCGTAGCGCATCCTCGCTCCAGAGGATGCCGCTGTGATAGTACTCAATGTATAGAGCCCGCCTCCAGGTCCTTGCAGTTCAAGCGCTCTGTTAAGGCAGCAGTGACTATTTTGAAAACTTTCACCTCTGAAACATTCCAGTATATCGTCTTTCTTTCATATTGTACTCATGATAGAGTGTATAAGCGCGACTTAACGAGGACGTGCAAAGAAAGAGATACACAGAAACAGCGCTTGACATTGTGCCTTTCCTGTGCACAGCACACTTCATTAGCCATTGGCACAATTTTATTGCATACAGCTTTTACGCACTATACAGTGACCGTATTTTCGGCCCATTTATACAGCCCTGTCGCGTCCACTGCTCGTTATTCATCGCTTCACTTCGAACTCATTAACACTGGCCTGGCGCTGTTTGGTTATACATGCTCTTTGCGTAAGAGAACACTCATTCATCATAATCATCATTGCATTGACCGTTGCTACTGAAGAAGCTTATGTCTGTCATGCGGTCATGCATGCCGAGCAAGCGCCGAATAGGCGTGGTAGTGTCTCTGGTACCCGACGATGGTTGCATTTTGTGCTACTCTCACGACCGATGAGGCCCGCATAACGCCATCTGAATGGCATAGCAAGTCGCATTATGTCCACGAAACTTGTGTCCACAGGCGTATATGCCTGAGGGCAGAGGGGGCACTTTCTCCCGCAGTGTCGAAAGTTTGTGTGTGTGTGCGCGGAGGGGGGAAGGTAGTCAAAGTTTGCCATTTGCCCCTTCCCACATTTGCAAGGGGGTACTTCCGGCTGCACGCTGGAAACTGCAACAAAACTACAGATGAATCTAAATTTCCATGTTTAATAACGTGACCGCGTAAGTCACAATTTGCTTTACTGCATTTGCGCAGTATACTAATCCACTTGGGCACTGAGGATTGTCTATTGTGCCGCCTCGGTACGCGATACGATTAGGCATGCGATGCGATTAGCCATACACGGTCGCGATGAGGAGAAGACCTGGCGCACAGCAGTACCCGCCCAAACAAATACCAGATTGCGCAAATTGCATCATGCCCAGCGTTTTGAGAGCACTATAACCATGTTTGAAAACAAGCACAGCAACTTGCTATATTCAACCCCGGGCGAGGCGGAATTCCGGACAGAGTACCAAAATCAGGACAAACTGGTAGGCTAGTTAGTTACACATTTCTATACGATCAACTTGCGCACAATATATGGACATGGACTGACAGACACCACAAAGTCTTTATTCTGTCAATCCCTGTCGATTGATTGTGCGTAGTGATCAAATATTCCAACATGAGTCGTGCCCAACCAATGGTGCGCATTACGTCATGAAATCATTAGATATTATCAACTGCTGATATTATCATGTGCTGGAACTAGATAGATAAGGATATATTTCAATATATCTACATCTATATAGACCTAGATATGTAACTAGATATATATTACGAAATGCTGAAACTATTGAATCTCCGTACAGAGATAGCAGTGTTAGCACCTTATCACCATAAAAAAATAAACCAAACCATTCACAGGTATAATTCGATTTTCATTCTGTAATCACGACCTATGGTACAAATGCTCGTGAAAATGACCTTGGTTGAACGTGTAGAGCTATTTCAACACCAATAGAACACTGACTTGAATTTTTCTAAAGCGATGTATCACGTCTGACTTCTGTCTTCTGTCTATTTCATTTGCGCTCTGTTTCTAAATGAAGGCTACACTATTACTTGCTTCCAGGCAGGATCAAAATAGCAGATATTTCACCCTCGAAGAAATGAGGGCCACTTTTTGGTGACGGTGACATGTACCGAAAATATGAATTGTGGAGGATGCATATGGGCCCTGAAAAAGAGTTACTGAGTATTCGCTTTCTCCTAATTTTTATGCGTTATGCATGGCATTTAGATGTTTTGCCCTGGTATCCTCAGTAAACTATAAGCGACATGGTGTTTATTTTTGTTCGAAGTACGAAGCAATTTGCCAAGCGACGAGCGATAAATGTTTATTCTGTGAAGGTTCATTACAGGCTTTCTAGAAAATTACTCTTTGAAGTGCTCCGGGGTGCCACACTGCCCTAATCGAAATGTTTCCCAGACACCTAAAACAACACGAGATACAAACTTGAAATTACGTGAAAATAAAATTTTGAGCGCATTGCGTTGACACAACTGTCACTTTCCTGCTTTAAATGCAAGTGTTGCAGATATCACTATGCCTTCAATTTTCCACGTGTTTTTGTGCATCATTCGAGATTCGTAGTTTGTTTCTCCGGTGTCCTCGGGGAGCTAAACAAGGCATCTTGTTTATCTTTGGAGAATATTATGGGCATGGTATGGGGGTAATGCCTAGGTAATGTTGCAAATGGGTCGGTCGAATGCGCCTTTTTCTGTAGAATACTTATGCAAGTGGTCAGTAGTGTTACTAGACTGTCGCAGGAGCGGTGTAAAACTTGGGTGGCTCCGCTGACATTTTTGCAACTATAACTGAGGTCAATTTTGGCGAACGTAGGGTAAACTATGCGCCAAGTTTATTTGTGATGGTAAATGCGTGTTGATTAAACTAAGTACTAAAATATTGTGAGCAATTATTCGAAAACATCACGATGCTGTCATTAGCTAGGATTCCCAATGTCCCAAGAGAACTCTGCCTTTCAGATATTTTATTGTCTGAAAAAATCGGCAGCATCTTAAATAGAATGTGTTGCGTGGTTTTAGCGTTCCTAGCTTTTCTAAAAGTATTACGAATAAGTATTAAACCCTCATTTTATTTCTATTTTCTTTTTCATGCGTGATATATCAGATTCGTCTGGTGTCCTCACTGACCAGGAGGAGGTAGCTTTAGTTATGTTTGACGACTGTAAGGACAAGGTAACTGGTTATGTTTCGGTAAAGTTCAAAACAGATGGGTAATTTGGCCTTGCGCAAGCAATTATGTATGCAAGAACTCTGGAGTGTTATGAGCCTGTTTAACGAGCGATGCAGTATTGAGCATGCTGCCTTGGCAGAAATGTGAACTCACCTAGACCAAATTTAGCGGGAATTGATGATAGGCTATGGAAACTCTCTGTGCGAAGTTAAATGCGATTGCATCGAGGAGAACCTTTGTAAAAAAAATTCTTATTCAAGTGTTAGAGCGTGTTATATAACAAGGTAGCTATGATTCCGATTGTCCCGACATAGCTGTAGGTTACAACATGTTTATGTTTCGGGGAAATGGGAGGGCGGTCAGGGAAAGAGCAATGAGCGACAAGACGTTTAGGTTCCTTGTGCAGTTAGAAGCGTAACGGACAGATGCATTTCCAAGTTCCTTCATCTATTGTAATAGTAAATTGCAATATATATATAATTCGGCGCCTGGTTGTTATGTCGAAATAAACCTGCCCTTCTTAAGGTACACCGATTCGTGTATATATCCAGGGTTATCAATTTTAGGTTTTTGGAAATCTCTTAAAAATAGCCTTTCGCAGATAACTTAATTGTAGTCTTTTAGATGAATTATTCATAGAGGCGGACATTATATGCACGTGAAATCGAAACACAAATTCAGCTAATCAGCAATATCCACAAATTATCTTCTCAAATAACTACCTTGCGGCACATATTGCAATTTGCGAATTGTAGAGTCGGTGAGTGTGCAAGGCGTATCCATTTGGAATGAATTTCCAGAATGCCGCAAGCTGGGAGACATGCGTCATCAGACTTGTCCTAAATATTCACGGTCATTCCACTTGCTTTAAGGAAAAGCTCTTTTTGCATTCAAGCACAAAATTAACTGGAGCGACTGTGTATTTTGTTCCAAACTTCGGGAAATGATATCGCGAAACTGGGGTCATCCTAGAAGTTCGCTCCAAGTGGATACGCCTTGCAAGCTCTCTTGCTACAATTCGTAATTTGCAATACGGGCCGTGAAGTGACTAATTAAGAAATTATTAGCGAATTTTTTTTTAATTCGTCGAATATGCGTTATTGATTTCTCGTACTAGTAATGTCCGCCTATTCGAATAATCTAGCTCAAGGATAAAAATTATGCTACGTGCCACTGGCGATTTTTTAAAAACTCCATAAGAATGATCATCCTGTATACATATAGAAGAGAGAGAGAGACAGATGGTTTGCAGATTGCCTGCATTCTGCCACCTCCACTCGAGAAATAGTTGGAGAGCCATTGCTTGTGTCGCAGCGTCTGAGCGTAGGTGGCTAATATACATTATTTTGGTGTTGAACTTGCGCAAACGCCAGTTGTGATGGTCTGATTGTGCCAAACAACTGGGACCAAAAGCCCCGTGTCACATTAGCAAGGAGAGGGTGTGTGTCAGGTCCTGAAAAAGCAATGCGTACTGCGGTGCTATCATGAAAGGCAACTCTTGCCACGGTTTCCACAGCTTCATTGCATTTCATACCACAGTGCCCAGATAGCCATTGTAAGTTATTACCGTGACGACTTTGTTGTGGATATTTCTGCAATGCCAGGAGTCAAAATGTAGGAAGGGCCTCATCTTAGAGTGCCTGCAACGATTTGCCAGAAAGAATTACAGTCACGAAGTACCGCCAGCGCACAAACGCGCTCCAGCTAATGAGACAGAGCGCAAGTGCCGTTTGGAGGAATCAAAGAGCAGTAAAATAGTACTGGTGTCTATTAATAATTGAGTAGCACAGTTATTCCTTTAGGTATTGAGGGCTGTAAAATATCCGCTATTGATATGCAAAACTAATAATAGGCCGCGAAATCCCTCGTATTGAAAGAATCGCGGGACGAAAAAAGGTGACCACAAGAAAAAAAAACTTCCTCGCAGATGTGACTTTTCAAGAAAATGACAGATTGGTGAACGAGTTGCAGTGAATTTTTTGCCGCGCGTTGATGGTTTCATCATTGTCACTTAGTTCTAATACTTTGGTTTTTGCCAGCGTCCGTTGCACTTAAGCACTCGGTTTTCAGTTGTGAGAACAGCGCACGTTGCGCCTGTTTTTTCTCTCTTTGACCTGGTATTTTCACAAAGTAATCGATGCAAACATAGATATGGTCGTATCGAGCTCTCCCTGATGTTTCTTTTTCTTTTCCAGGGCTGCGCAGACGAGTCCAAGCCCTGTCCGATATTCTCTGCATGCCCAGCGAAGTGCGCGTCCTTCAAGCGCGGCCGAACACGACTACAAAGAGCAACTTTAACAGCAGTGCGGGTGCGAACACGCCGCACTCTCTCACGCCTTCATCAGTCGTGCGTCGTCATTTTCCCCTAAACGGCCCCGCGCTGCTGGGCACCACTGGCCCGATGAACTCGACACGTGCGACACGCTTCGGTGGAGCATCTCTAACCGCGAGGGGGAATCGAGGGTGGGAGCTCACGCATGTGCAGAACCACGAAAGCTACGCGTTCAACGGCGGCGGGAGTGAGAGAACGCTTCGAAATCTCCCCCCCGTCGCTCTTTTCACGGATTCATGAGAGTGAATATGCAGCAGAAGGAGCCACATCTATAGCTTGCATCCACAGAGTCGACAGCGTAGACGTGTACTGTTTAGCGGTTTTAACGCAGCGATGCTACCTGTTGTTTTCATAGGATTGAAAGCGCTGCGAACAGTAATAATTTCATCTCATTTCCCCGGACCCTGTGAACAAGGATACACGTAGCATCCATACAAAGATAAATGCATCTAGAATACAACAAAAAGAAAAGAAAAAGAAGGGAGAGCAACCGTGCTATTAAAAGATTCTACACACCGAATATAATAATGGTGAAATAAGGTACACTGACACCGCCGGATACGACGCAGGGAGACACGTTGCCTGCGCAGCCAACAAACAGTACGAAGGGATGGCAGCTATATCAGTAGTTGCAAGGCACACTGAGGTGGCCGAGCAGGTCACCATATCATTGGCCACGCGGACCGGCCGATGAGACGTGCAAAGACCGTCGTCACAGACTCCCAGGCAGCCGGTCCCCATTTCCGAGCAAGAAGAATCAGCAAGACATCATTTAACATCATCAAGAACCAAAACAGCCCTACACGTACGTTGCTTGGACCTCGGGACATGAATGTGGCACTTTTGAAGCCTCAAATTTAGACCATTTCCCAGCAAAAATTCAATAAGAACCCTTAGAACATCACGTTGACAACATGGGCACGTAGGTCTCGCATTTTATGGACTAACTGCTGGACGAAAAGGGCCCGCTTTGAAGAGCGGCGATGCACTATTGATCTTGAAAGCAACCTTCACGCATTCCAATTGCTAAGACAGGATACTTGAACGAGGACGATTGAATTTGCAGTAGGCTTGACGAGTATTCGGTGGTCGCATCAAGAAACAAAACTGTATGTGACGTGGAATATGACCATTACTATGCCAAGCAGAATTAGAGCGTGGACCTTGATGCCGTAGAGGTCTATCACATTGTCCAGAGCCTCCAGAGTGGGCGCGTGTTCAATATTAGAGGCCTAGACATTCGTTCGGGTATTGACTCCGGTGTTCTTTATTTCATTAGGTACCAGCGCCTCGACAACTATTGCCAACAGCGCGCACTAAAACTCGCCAAGCTAGCTAACGTACTCCATTGCCTCAAGCCTTACTGACACAGTTTGCCGGTTATGGCTCCTGCTATCGCCCGGAGGAGTCATCGTTACGAATAGACTTCTGAATATTCAAACTATTTTTATAACGCTTCAGCTGAATAGTGTGTTTCAATGAGTGACGCGCACTCCAATTTAAGTTTGTTTTCTGCAAGGGAATATTAATGTTGTGAAAAGTATTGAGACATAAGCATCAATATATGCTCAACAAAAGTTTGCGGTAAGTTTGCGTACAAACACCTACAAACCCATACAGTGGAAACCAAGGTGCTGGCGAATTTGTCTAAATAAGGAATTTTCAATGTATTCCATCACACGAGACGCTGCCACCTACTGCAATGTTAAAAGTAATACTGTTTAAATTTTTGAGGTGACACACGTATCCTAGAAAACTTTTTTTCTAAACTTTTTCTAAATTTCGCCTTACCGAGGAAAGAGCGCCTGATTCCGCGCGTTTTTCTCGATACAGCTACCAACCATCACCCGACGGTCCAGAAAAACTACACCGAAATAATAATATCGTATTTCACATTGTGATTACGTTATCTGAGCGCTATATCGTAAGATGTTTTCTCAGGAGTTCCACTCAACCGGAAAAAAGTGAACGCGGGGAAAATTACTTCGCGCTCTGCTGAGAATCACATCGCAAAGTGGTTTGGCACGCAAATACAAACATCTGTCTCAAAGCACCCGTCCCTTAAAGTACCGTTTCTGGTGCCGGCTCAATTCGCGATGCGCTTGGGGGAACACGAACGACGTTATTCTATTTACTTTCTTTCGCAGAATCGTTTTGAGTGTTGCATACGCTCTGGAAAAGGCTTCGAGAGTTTATTTGCATGATGGAATACGCCTTGGGGTGAACACTCCTGCACGACGAAGTTTTATGAACTTTCGCGCTGATCGAAGATAAACTGCCCGGTTTCTTGGTCGATCAGAGCCATGGATACACATACACAGCAAAAAAGAATGTATGATGCGTGTGGCAAAGGCAACAAACATTTTATGCTGCATTTTACAATGCCTAAGCTTACTCGAAACCGTTTAATTTTGGTGCGCGCCCACCAGAAATTCTTTCTTGTCATGAACGTTCTTCAAATTAACTTCTCTGGGACAATGCTGTACACTGCGGTCCACTGTTAAAGGGAACACTCATGAGCACCGTTCTCTACTCTGGCGGCCTAGCTGCAATTGGCTACGCAAGCAATGACAGTGCATTACAGAGGTGTACGGAATGGAGTCAGAGTTAGCAGCCGCAAGTTATATGCAGTAAATCTAGGCGATTGTACTCTTGGGAGAAAGCGAAATCCTGACAAGTTCTGCGCTCAAGCGTTCCCTTTAACAGTGGACCCCTCTGTACATTTGAGCTCTGCATTGTGTTTTGCAAGCAACGGCAAACTACTGGTAGGTCAGTAAGTCTGAGCATTTCTTCCGCGTACTTTATATTGATATTTAATGGGCCAACACTTCGCGACGGACGCCTTATGTGAAAAATGAGTGACAGTGAGGCACACACTGTTGCCACATTGTTTTCCGCCACATACCAACACTAATAATGTGTCACAATAACAAAATATAAGTGATTAAACGATACAATGCCGCGTTGATACGGGCTTAACCTGGTACTGAAACAAGTTTTGGACATGGCAGGAACACGTTCACAATCTGGTAAGCGATAGTGCGGTCACTGTGCGAGCCAACTATTATTCCGCTGAATAATAGCAGGTAGCCTACAATCACGTACGATAGCTCACCTACTCTCTCCCGCGGCTTTCTAGGACCCGCTCTTAATACCGCCGTTTGTTTCTTGTACGATGACGTTTAAGTCAACACAAGTGTCCCCACACATCAGCCACGATTCATGATCACGAGTGGTTGCTCGTGATCATGAATTATTCGCACGAAAAAGCTCGCATACGCACGCGCACCCTTAATTTCCCATAAGATACGGCTGTTTTATAGCATCCTTCCCGTCCTGACACCATGGTCCTCGGGAAGAACCATCTTCCTGTGCTCCCAATATTTAGGGATATGAGCATTCGCAGCGCCACATTAGGGGCCAGGTATTGGCAGGGAATACTAAACAAAATATGGCAGCGAGCAATAGCCCTATATGGCAACGCCATCTTGTTAGGAACTATAAGTGGAAGCACCAGTAGCAGGCGCCAAGTTTAAATCACCTGTCGCCGTTTAGTCAACGTTTGTTTCACATCCCAAAAACTATCCCAATATGTTTTTGTTCCAATATCCTGACGTCAAATTTGCATAACCACCGACGCAAGCATCGGACAGTCACCCGCAGCGTTTTCTGAAAAAAAAAACAATCAGGAGCTCCCCTCGTTCATAGGAGGTCACTTTTGTTTGCTTGAAAACCGAATAACATTGCCTGCACTGAGCGGCTTGTCTTATCTAATTGGCTCACAAGAGGCGAGGACAATGCTCAAGTGGAGAGGTATTCGATGGGGCCGAGTCACTGTACTGAATATCGATAACCGGATGAAGAGGGTGGTGCCGGCGTCTGCGATTGGTCCGCTTTTTCTTACTTAGCTTGTGCTGTTTCGTCGACAATCGCGGCGGCAGGCAACGGAAGCTTAAGAATGACGCTAAAACGGATCCTCCGCAAAGAGGAGTTGGCAGAACGAGGTCGTAAATGTGCCGAAAGTTCTCGAAAACATTACATGGCCCCGCATAAAGTTTTATTACACGCAAATAAACCCACGCTGTCCGGCAGTGCCCGAGCGATCGGCGGCAGCCATCTTTTATTCCTTTCGGAACGGGGCAGCCTCCGGCTATTCAGAAGAAAATTCAGTTTTGTACGGCATATTAATGAATCTTTAACGCGTACGCGTCACTTTGACGCGGTAAGTACTTGCGGTTTTCTGACGTCGCGTGAGGGGCAGGTCAAGTGGATGCAGCCCGAAAACTTTCGACGAATAGCCGAGGGCTAATGCAAAAAGGCGTCGAATCAGAAATAACCATTTTTGTTTTGTTCGGTCAAATTATGCATAATCAGTGTGTACATCAGATGGGGAGATATCGCGGCTTTCATGTCGTCGTGTGACAGACAGATGAAGTGGGCGTGGCACAAAAAATTTTTGACCAATCGCGGTGGGCTGATTGCAGAATTGGAACAGAAAAATTCGGAATAGCTTTAAGTTATAGCGCCCCTGGTTTCACTCTGAACTACCATGCAGATCCAGAAACTGTTAACACAGTGAATAACTTATCATTTCTCTCATTAGATTTACACGGAAACCTTGTTATAACTTTGCAAGCGTTTCAAAGGCTCTCTGTAAGAATTTCCCGACATTCACATGGACAAAATCGTGAATGCACACGCAAAATAAGTGTCACACAAGGATATATTGGTACGTAATTGTCGACTTTTTTTTTCGTCCTAAGTTTCGCAAGCCCTGAGTATTTCGTTTAAAAATATAACTGCCGTCTTTTTTGCAGGCTGCCGATGCATTGTGATCCCATAGCGCAGTCGGAGATTCATTCCCGCGGCTTTGAGGGCAGGAATATGTGCATCGCGAGCTCTTCCTGAAGCTTTCGCAGTCCTGCATAAAACTGTTGGGCTGAAGCAGAGATGTTTAGATAAAAACTAAGGGCGATATGTATATGACGATGTCACATGATCCGGTACGCTTTAACTTTGACTGAAGTTGAGTTGTGTTGAGCACCTTCTCATTGAAGGATAGAAAAAACGGCACCCTAATGTCTACTAGAGTCCATTGACGTACTCGATGGCCATGCTGATGCCGAAGCAAATATTATAGCCAAGAAAAAGAACATGACTTCACGTATAAGTTCCTCTGTAATAATCATCCTCACGATCATCCAATCCACCATCCTCTGTATAACATATGTGACTCGAACAGATTGGACTTCGGGTTTCGAATAAAAAGTATTTCTATACTTCGCCCGATATTCCACGAGGCTAATGGTTCGCTCATGCAAGTGAGGTGACCACTCCAAAACTGCCGTGCAAGTAAGATATATCGTAAGTTTCTTCTGTGGAAATACGGAAAGAAAACTACTTTTTTGGCGTTGTGCATCACTCCGCGCAGCCGGGGGAAATGGTTTCTGTTCATTCATACTAGAATTCGTCCAAGATACACGGCGAGGTACGAGATTTTTGGACCTGCTTCCGGCAAAGAAAAAAAAACTACCTTGCCTAACGCTGCTGCTGCTGTTGCTGGAGAATCCTCTTAGGTACATAATAGTAAAGAGTTGTAGCTGAGCGGGTTTACGGGCCAGCGGTACGAGCTGGCGAGTGGAGACGGCAGCGGAGCGGCGCACGAAAGGAAGACTTTGAGCTCAGCCATTCCCTGCCCAGTCGAGTGGAGCGCTTTACTTCGCCACTTTTCAAACAAGGTTAGAGTTACTGCGCAAACATCAGTACACTCGCTTGAGATTCCAGATCTCGGTCATCCACGTTCAATCATCGCCGAACGGCCTCGTTGCTGAAACCTCTCCGAGGTCATCTTGAGTAGTGAAACACCTCCGAGGCTATTTCGTCTGCAGTCGAGTCAGCGCCGCATGCACTTGAGGACGATGCCAATGGCATGCCGCTATAGGGACCGAGGTTCGGTCCACCACAGAAATGCGTGAGTCAGCGAACGAAAAAAAAAATGTTTACTGTTCAGACTGATGTAAGGAGCCGAATAAACATTTTTTCAAGTCTTCTTCTAACCTCACAGGTCGCAGAACGAGGTAAGAGACACACTTGATGGAGCGCGCAATAAATATGAAAGGGGGCCTAGGCAGATGACAATGGCTGCTATAGCGCTCCCGCCACCCCCCCCCCCCCCCACACACACACACACCTCCCCGCTTTAGGAGAAGAGTAGCGGTGCCGTGGTGCCCAAGAAACACCCTTTCATGCCGGGTGACTGGATATATCCGTAGTTTCAGAGGTTATAAAGTCGTCGAAAGCGGATAATGATGGAGAGGCCGCTAGGTAGGCTGGTTTCACCTTATCTATCGCCACGACTTTCTCAAGTCCATTGAGGTCAATAGTAAAAGTTTTTTCTGTCCGCTTGATTACCTATAAAGGGCCGTCATAGGGCGGCGTAGGAGACGGTCGGATGCCTTCACGCCGTGCGAAAATGTGGCTCGCTGTAGGCACGTCTCTGCTAACAAAGACATGACTTGAGGATGCAACCCTGCTAGCGCAAGGACGAAAGCGTGCAAACAGGGAAAGGAGCTGCTGAACATAGCTGTCTGGGTCTGGTGTGGAAACAGTAGCTGGTGTGAAAAATTCACCGCGCAACGGCATCATTGTGCCATACATAAGCTCCACAGCTGTGGAACCGAGGTCTTCCTTGAAAGAACACGCTTAGCAGGACGAGAGGCAGATCTTCAGCCGAAGAGGAGCAAGCCTGGAGGGACATCAAGGCGGCTTTAAGTTGACGGTGAAGGCGTTCAACCGTTCCGCTTGACGATGGGTTATGCGCGGTAGTAAGGATACTATGGATAGTTACTTGCATACCAAAACGTCGTTTCATTCATTCAAGCGCAAAAGTAAATGGAACGCCAATGCATTTCTCCCCAAAGTTCGGGAATTAATATCTTGAAACTGGAGTCATTCTGAGAATTTATTTCAGGTGGGTTAGGCTAGCGAACTCCCCGGCGAGAATTAGTAAATTGCAATATGGGCCATACGTTAATTAGCTAAAAAGTTAATTAGATATTTTTTTTATTAATCAGTCTTATGCATTGCAATTTCTTTTTTTTTTGCAAGTAGTGTCCGCCACTTCGAGTACACCACCCCATGAACTAGAATTTTATCTGTCACAGGCAACCTTTACTTACTAATAGAATTAAATAAATTATAGAAATAGTGACAGTGAAAGGAGATGAAAAAGAAACTTGCCGCAGGTGGGGAGCGATCCCACGTCTTTGCATTACACGTGCGATGTCGCCTGTGGCAGAAAGAATGTTCCACATCCGCCGCCAAGGTGTGTGAGTGATGGCGCTGGCTAACACTCCCACGCTTAATTCGATAGTTGTAGTAGCAACACATAAATTGCCAAGAAAGCGGATGGGCAAAGCGCGCCGCGGTAGCTGAATCGGTTAGAGCATCGCTGAATCGGTTAGAGCATTGTTTGTTTTTGATCCACTTTCACTACCATTAATTTATAATTTCTTTATTTCAATTAGTAAGCAAAATTTCCCCCACGTTTTCATTGGTGTCCTTGTTTGTTGGCTTCTCCTGCTATGATTAATAAAAACCCAACCCCTCGGTTAATCCCCTTTGTTCTCGTTCTTACAGGCGATCTTTAATAATTTTTGAAACTGTTCACTGAAAGACCCTGTATATCTCTAGAAGCAAACGCCCGGCGCTACTGCCTACTGTATTTTCTCTCACTCTTTACGCATACCCTAACTGAAGGCAAGGGCCGACCCCAAGGCGACGGTAGACGCTCGAAGAGGAGAGGCTTAGTCATCGCAAAACCGCCATGTTATCAGCGAAAAAAAAAAACTGAGAAGATGCATTTAAAATATTAATTCTTGCTTTTAGTTTCAGCCCCTGAAGAATCTGTCTTGTTCTCAGCTTTTGTTTTGCGCAGCTATACCTCTATGATCTAAACAGATAGCACGCCTCCAACAGTTGCGATCGCCTCGAGCCTGCCTTGTGCTGACCATCATAGAGCGTGCATTGAAGGATACGAAAATTCAAACCTTAATTGGCCTGGCTCATCTGTAGCTCTTTGTCAGATTTTGTCAGATGGCGACGTCGAAGTGCCACCAGAAGAACACTGTTGAAAGTAGAAAAATGAAGGAGCTGTAGCCGGGGCATTGCTATGCGTACTGCTCCAGCACGTAGGAGCTGATCATGTTAGGGTAAATTGGGGAAGTAAATATCGTTCGCATAATACTGGCATTTTTCATATAATGCATGTGCAAATGTTGCTTCGGGAACGTGTTCATCACAAACCGTTGCCCTCATGGCAGCGCGTTTCTCGGTTTTTAAGAAATTTGTTTCAGCAACATTTACGAAATTTACTGAGAGCGATGCAAGCAGGTCCCGACGAAAGTTGAGTTGGAAGAGGTAAGACACTTGGTTCTGAAATTTTCTGTTTTCCTTTTTTGGTGAGTACGACGAAATTGAAGAAAAAAGCCAGGTTATTGAAGCAATTTGGATAAGAAACTGGCCCTTCAGTTTGCGTGTTGCTGCTGAAGGAAAAGGGATAGAGATATGCGCTTTCGTTACGAAATAGGTGAACAAGTTTTCATCAGGCCAACTTGCTGAGCCATGGCTTTATGTGAAGAAGCAAATGGCACAGCGATATAAACAGTAGAAGTAAGCAGGACAGGGCAGGCACTACGGAGATGTAAGCTTCTTAAAGGAATTGTGCTTTGTCCTTCCCCATTAAGCTTTCCATGACACTTAACGTGCAAGGCAAATGAGTTCTGCTGAAATACACGGAGTTAAAGAAGTTTAAAAGAAACCATTGCTGTTTGTATGAAACCTGCTCCCCATAGAAAACTTCTGCGAAGCTAATTTAGCTTGACTGTTATGTAGAATAGAAACTTCAAGAAATCAATTAACTCGCCCTCGTTCTGTAATGCGCTAGGTCCCCGGTTAGTTTTGGATTGTAGAGTGATCGCCTCCGAAAGGCGTTGGTCCCCAGTTTCCTCTCCGGGTCGGCCCAAATTTTCTTCAATGGCAAACCCTGCTTTCTAAGAAACTAGTGTGAGTTATCTTTCTATATTCGTGCAATTCGCCAGGTGGATGACCACTTTTCTGTTTCGCTTCACGTAAGGCATGAAAAACTGCAGCGCAGGTGCACAGTTCTCTTGTGGCCTTCGAAAAGATGAAGGCTTAGGAAGAAAAGGGTACTATCCTGTGCTCACTGAGTGGGTGAGCTGAAGTTGGCAAGTTGACATGAAAACAACAAAAACAAGAAAAGTAGCAGCAGCAGTAGCTTTGGTCGGGGATAATGGACCGGTGACTATAAGGTGACCTCTTTACAGCCGCCCAATGCAGCTTAGGGGACACACAGTCCCTGCATTCAGTTTCAAACAATGTGCCACTCGGTTATGAAACGACCACCAAGAGCACGCGCTCGAGTCGCTGCAGGTCTAGGCGAGGTGAAATTAAGTCTATCCGATGGTGCGCAAATGGCCGTGGCAGACCCAGTGATCGTGAGGAGGAAGAGACGCCTTTTTCGGCCACCCTTTAGGGAGGACGACTCCGGGCAACTGCTACACCGCTGAGGTGGTTCTTCCGCCAGAAACGGCGGATCAGAAGAAAGGGGTGGCCCAGTCATAGCTGCGTTCGTGGATTTCCCTCTTCCTTTCCTCCGTCCCTAGGGGTGCATTTCTTTCTTCCACCGGATCTGTGGAGGGAAGCATGTGTCAGTTTTCTCACAGTGGTCAGGAGACGAGGATCGAGAGACTGTTATCGCGCTCGCTCTCTCCCCGCTTATGGCAGAATGCGGGGGATGTGGGCAGCGTGCTCGCTGTTTATATCAACGTAGCGAATGCCGAGCCATTTCGGAAACCTTTGTTGTAAAGGAAATTAGCCATTCTGCGGTGTAAGGTTCAGCTTCGCTGTGCTCGCGTTCGAGGGAGGGGGGCACCCCATGTGGCGTGTTCGGATAAAGCTGAAATAGCGGACAGCGATAACAGTGTATTCGTCATTCTTGTCGACCACTGTGCTAAGCGAGTTGAGGACAGCACTATACTTAGCAATTTGTTCCGCTTACAGCTTCGCAACGAGTTATCTCTCGTCTCACTTTTGTTTTTCTGCTTCAGCCAAAACTGACTTGTCATTCGCGGCCCTAAAGCAGCTCTTTTACAGCTTGTACTTGATGAAGTACTATTTGCGTTTTTCAACCGATATCTATCGTTTTTCGACCTTCCTAACCTAGTAAGTATGGCTGCGTATATTCACAAAATACTTTACACATTTTGGATAGCTATTTAAAACCCGTGCTGAATCATTTCTTTTTTCCTCTGTTCATTTGTCGTATGGTTAACTTAGTTGTTCTCATTTGTTCAAGAGATCGCTACCGCTGGCTTCGATATCGCTCAACCTACAGACAATGCATAGACAGTATGAAGCACAGCGAACGATTCGAATTCAAAAGCACTCGCACTTTCAAACCTGTTGAACCGCGCCTATTTTCTCCTTGAACAGGCACTCCTGTCGCCAACAATCCTGCACGCCTGAAGGGCCGTCGATTCCCCCTGTTCAGAAACTGTGTCGTCTCATAGCGATTTGTTGAAAACAATGTCGTTGATAAAATTTTACGCCCCGCAGAAACTGAGAGTTGCTGACCAATGTGGCACCCTATATGCACTTGCAACATCTACCCTGGTTCAAATAAACCAACTTAGTTCTTCTTTTCCGCCGCATCGATTGTGTGCTGTAAAACGAAATTTGTTGCACCTTACTAAATTCGTGCGAAGGACAGAGTCCACCGCAGAATCTTCCTGACACCTTGGCATTCACTCGAAAGTGCAGCCCTAATGTGGAGTATACCCTGTCGCGGTAGCCAAGTGTCTATGGCATTGGGCTGCTGAGCTCGAGGTCGTGGGTTCGATGTTGGCCCGGCGCCCGAATTTGGATGTGGGTGAAGGCAAAAAAAAAAACGTTCGTGTACTTAGATTCAGGTTCACGTTAACAAACCCCAGGTGGCGAAATTAGTTCTGAAGCCTGCACTATGGCTTTGCCTTGTTATCAGATTGTGGTTTTGACACACAAAACCGCATAATTTTTCTTTAACGTGGACTTATGGGCGACATGCTCTTTGCAGTGCCTTTAGTTTAAGCATACTGAAGCCACATTAAAGTCACTGAACACACTATGCGTTGTTGCGTGCTCGCTCTTCACAACCGTTCGGCAATTTCACTTTGAATACTGCGTGTGGGCCGATGTGGTGGGCGAAAGAAAGGTCCCTAGGATTCAAGAAAGACTGAAAATAAACGGAATCGTCCCTACAGATTTTCTTGCTTAACCGTCTTGCACTGGGAACATTAGGCGCTCGCTAGATTTAGTTCATATTAGTTGCTCAATATACACACGACCGGTACAAGATCCATAAAACGTAGATATGTCAACATTACCGGTTAAGCTTCCTTCAACGGCAGCGGTTCAGTCAAGGGGAACCTATTTCTTCGGATAATCGACGTGAGAATGACTTTGGTTGCCGTAAATTTCAAATATTGCTAGGCGACGTAGTTTGTCAAAGAAGACCTAGTATTTTGGCGATGTATCTGAGCTCCACTACGGGTGATAATCGATTTAATGCAGTTGCCCTCATTGTCTTGTTTGTGGTGTAAATTGAAGGCGCCCTAGTTTCTATAGATAATGCTTACCTCAACTATAGTTTCTGCGATAGCCAGATTACCAGTTCGCTTATTCAACTAATCAATGGTGCAATATTGAAAGAACTAGACTTCTCAGCTTATTGTAATCCAAAGTTGCTTAGACTTATAATTTATTGTTCCTTTTTAGTTGACGTTTACACTTACGCGAATCGCTGTACAAAGTTATTCATGGCTTTCCTTGTCCCTCTTCCAATAACTATGCGTTTGTCTTCGTAATGATCAACCGCAATATAAGGAAAGAAATGGTGACAACTTACGTTTCGGTCTGGGATGGCGAAGTGCTATCTATGTATGTTATTTCATAGTCATGTCTCTCACCTCTGCCCTAAATTAAAATTGTGCAGAGACCATCGATGATAATTGCCAGTGTAAGCGAACAGCCGAACGCTTCTAAAATATTTTTATGAAAAGACTGATGCGTTCGAAGGCTTATATTTGTTGTAGTGATAATATTTAGGTAGCTCTCTGATTTCGTTGCGTAATTCCGCAGAGAAAAGAGCGGTTAACCAACCCATGTGTAGTGGCAGTATGTATGGCCATTCATATGTGTCCGTTTGTCGTATGTGTGTTGTCTCCAGCTGCGCGAACGACGACGTAGAATTCAACTGCCCTCCTCCTCTCCCTCCGCAGGAGCCTCCTCATGCAGCAGCCACAGGGAGAATGGGTGGTGGGAGAGAAGGACGGTGAAAGTGATCGCCAACCTCCAACAACTAATAAAGATGGCGATAGCGTTTATGAATGCTATTCGCTTTAAAACGGGGTAATGGAGTTGAGAAGTCTGGAAAGCCACTTGAATGCACGGTCAATCACAACGTACTTATACAGAAGTCGTGGCCACAAGTTCAGTAAGAAACCCGGACACTAATAAAATTTCCTGGAGTAGCGCAGCCAGCGAAGGTCCAGTGCGCCAAAAGTTTAGCCATGATAAGGCAGAATCCTCGAGACCTATAAATTTTGTAAGTATATCTCGTCAAAATAACGTACTGTGTAGCTATATACTGCTCAATCAACGTCCTGCATGCGTAACCATCGTGTTACCACAATGTTTAACCTTTTTTCTCATTTCATCACCGTGTAATAATACAAGATATTCCGAAATAAAATTGCTGTACAATTTTAATTCCAACTCTGTTACACATTACTGTGCCTCTGAGACACTCAAGGATATATTGATCTTATCGGTGTTTAAACACTACGGTAAAGAAATCTTTCGCATTCCACCTTTTATTACATTAGTCTGTCGTTTATTCTCTCACTACAATAGCTATGTGTGCCCATACGTACTTATTTTGTATGCTGAGCAGGACATGGCTGTTTTTTGCGCTTGCTCAATGGAAGATATATGTTAGCAATCAATTATCCTGGAACTGAATGTTTTAGAATGCCTATTGACCAGCGCCCGTGTTCCCAAAAGAATGACTTTACGCTAGAATTGTGCGTAGAAAACAATGCGAACCCATCCCTCAGCTGGACATATTATTAGCGAAGTCGATTTTCCAATGCCAAATAGCACTTACGAAAGAAATACTCGATGAATTGAGCCCCAAAGACTTTTACTATCGAAGCTGTCTTGGAGTAGGCGCACTGAACCTCAACCCTCGTCGCCATCTGGTGTAACGGCCCCACCGCAGGAGCTGTGGGTTTTGTGAGGAGATAGCTGACGAAAAAACCATGACGAGTGCTTCAATTTCCTACAAGAATTACTACAGCGAACTCTGGCGCTAATGACCACGGGAGCTGCAAGCATGGTGCTTCAGCCAGCATAAGAATGATAGCTTAATTAATCGAAGGACGTTCGGACTTTGAAAACTGATTAGTTAAAAAGGGATTACTTTGTAAGTGGTAGATTTCACAGCGTTTATGCATGTTAGCACAGTCTGAGTGACATGTGTCTGTGGGAAAGCATTACTGCTTCAAAATTTAGTGAAATAACGGTTTAGAAAGCGTGCTAAACAAATCCTCAAGAAAATCTGAAGCCACAAGCTTCAGAAAAACTTCCATTCACTAACGTTCCCATGGTAGCTCAGCGATTGCAGCGCCAGAGTTCCCTCAATATTAGCAGGAAGCTCTTTCGACGAGCGCAGACATCAGCCGAAAGCGTCCCGTGAGAATAAACCGAGCGATATGACTCCATCTTTGACGTTCATTTTTCTATTCTTCCCTTTTCCTCCTCCCCAAGCGTAGAGTAGCCAACCGGGCGCGTCCTTGCTTAACCTGCCTTCCTTTGGTACATTTCTTCTCTCTATGGCGGCAGTTCGTTCTGTTAGTCTATATCATATACACATTTATAGACAGCATATTCCGTCATATATGGCTGCCACCTAGAAGCGTTGAAGATTTTGGTCTGTGATGGGGGCGAAACGCGAAAACACCCGCGTACTTAGATTTATGTGCACGTTGAAGAACCCCAGGTGGTACAAATTATTCCGTTGTGCCCCCACTACGTGTCCCTCATCATACGATCGTGGGTTTGGCACGTAAAACGCCATAATTTAATTTTAATTCTGGTCTCTACTGAAGAGCACAAGCCGTTTTCTTTCTCGTATACATTTTTCTTAAAGAAACTTCGCTGCTTTTTCTTGTTCGTTTCTTTTTTTTTCGGAAACTTGCATTCATTACACTACATTATTCGCTTCTTGGTAGCGGTGATATTTTGTCGACGAGTAAGAAAGCGCCTCTGCATAAGATTCACTTTCCGATGCATTCACAAGCGCTGAAACATTACAAATGATGTGGACACTTCACTCTTTCTTTTCTTTGACTCACATAATGGTACACGCGATTCGTGGAAGAGTACGGGTCTGAGAAACTCGCTCCAAGGAAAGGGATGTACCAAGAGGGCCTACAACGACGGCATGTGCAATCGTCGACGAAAATGATAAACGCTCTGGGGCAGGTCGCCGGGGTGAATTATTTTAGAGGATCTGCAGTATTTGATTTTTAGTTTCTACATACCCGCCTTCTTATTTGAATGGCGAAAGTCTCCGAAATAGGAGAAACTGGGTTTTCAAAAAAAAAAGAAAGAAAGAAAGACAGTCTTGGTGCATAAGCTGCGCGCTCATCCTCTACTGTCTAGTCCCCACATAACGTTTGATCTCGTTTATTTTAATTTGCTTTCTCGTTTTTTGGGGGGTATTTATATATTTTCTCTGCAATGTAGTGATTGCGGCAACGAAGGCGCTGGGCTCTTGTGGGAGAACTCTGCTCCAACAAACGGAACAAAAAAAGTAGGAATAAATATAGTGGGGGGGGGGGGGGGAGTACTGGTGATTAATGAGGTCGCCGAACAAAGTGGGAAGATGTCACGACGTTGTGCCTCCGATCGTTTATCAAGCGTGGTCGAGAGGTCTCTGATGACGGGTGCTGTGCTTCTGAGGTACGAGCAGACATCATTGTGGAATGGCACTAGCAAGGACGAAAAGAAACAAAGACAAAAGAAAGACGGCGTTCCTTTGTGCGAGGCTGACCCCTCAGAAAGTTTGATTTCTAAGAAATGGAAAAAAGATTGCGACGGGCACCACTTCACTTTTCTTTCAGTCTTTCAAAAATAACGGGTGCAGTACATGGCCGGGGGCCCTGAGAAGGACGAAAAAAAAAAAAACGTGAATTGCTTCGATGTCGTTGTAGAGTGCCGGAGAACACAATGAGAAGGCCTCTGTGTTCCCCGTAGTGGCATTTGTTTCGGGAACAACGTGAGCACCTGCTTATGCTTAATGCTGAATGCACGCGACACCCAATGCATGACATAGCGAAGTGTGTTTTCACGCTACGCCAGCGCGTCGACGTCGGTTCCACATTCAATAGAGGGGCACCCGGCTCCGCCCGTGGGTCATTCATATCGTGACGATATGTTCGCGAATGCTGTGCTCTCGTTTCATGTCTACTTCAGCTATAGTGTCACTTTCAGTTTCCATTCTCCTTTCTCTTTCTACGATTTCTACAAACCTTCCACCGGCTTATGGATGTGTAGTTCCTCTGTAATGTGGTGAAACAGACGCAAAAACTAAATTGGAACAAGTCCATCTGCAGGCTGCCTAAAAACGAGTCGTTCTTATTGAATGACGGGAAGGCATCCTGCTGAAGGTATCTTCGACGCGCTGTCACTGAGGGGCTGGGGAGCCTTGCGCAACAATCACATCTATCCGGCAGCCGAATTATTCAGAACGGACCTCGTACCCATGACACTGTCTCCCTCGATACTTCGATAAGTGCTTTCATCATTTATATATTAGAATGAAATGGAATATCAACCCCTTGAAACAGTGAATTACACAAACCGAATAGCAGATACTATTCGATTCGTATTCGAATTTTCGAATATTCGCACTGCGTTTCTTTAAGTGCTCTTTGGGCTCGTAACATTTCCTAAGGCCTCGGGTTACGTATTGCAATTCAAATCACCCCGCGCGTATTCCCTGTACGCCGCGAACGTGGATACCTTTATCTCCTCAGCCATAAAGGCAACACCATAGGCTTCGCGCATTGTATCATCAGCGACCGGAGCCTACCTTGTATACCCGCCGCTGCGCAGCATTTACTAAGTGAAAGCGAGCGAAAATGTAAGAGCTTAATATTCACGCGCCGCGGCGAGGTGATCTGTATTCACCATCACAGACTTCCTTGCACAGCTGGCACCTTGTTATCTTTTACGGTGTGTCCCCGCGCAAGCTTCATTAGCATTGCGCGGCACAAAAGTGAGCGAGAAATCGGTTGCGAATTTAGAAAGGCGGTGTAGCAAACCGTAAATAACATCAACAATGTCGTCGCCGCTCTCGACTCTCGCTATTTATCACCAGAGAAAAACCTCGCAGCCCAACGCAGCCGTCGGTGCAGTCTCGCCGGCGTCGTTCGGTAAACTGCGGGTGTCGTGGTGCAAGTATCTTTTTTTTTTTTTTGCTTTCCTATTCGCCGCGCCTCCGCAGTTGAGCCGAGCTTGCATAGCAGCGCGCAAAGTTCCTCCGAAAGGTCTCTTTTGTTTCGCTCCCTCGGTGAGAGCGCAAATTGAATCGCGCGCGGGAATAGGATTATTGCGGGAAGCCGCCTGCGGCGCCTGTTTGCGCGAGCGGAACGAGCGTTAACGCGTCGCCGTTCTGGCTTTTTACTTTTACGCTCGCGCCTGCCGGCACGCTCTGCTGCATGTTTAGCGGCAACGTCTTCCCGCAACCTCCCGTGGTTACAATGGCGCAACGCGATTCCGTTTTTTTTTTCTTTCCGAGAGGGGGTCCCGCGAAGCGTGGCGTTACGCTGAAGAGGAAGAAGAGAGAAAAATGCTATACAGCGCTGTTAGTGGGCGATAAGTTTCGCAAGGATGGCACCGAGCTGCGTTCTTTGTCTTACTTCTGGAGCACGCCTCTTTCGGGCCGAGTGTTCCGTTGCTTGCATAAGTTATTCAGCCCGATTAGTTTGGGATCTGTAAATGTACACTGGAACGACGAGGCTCTGTCACCCCGCTTTGTCTGTGCGGTTGGAGCGCGTCAAGCCTGCGCGATACATGAACTACGCGGTGGTGTTGCTGTCACAATTTCGTGGGGAAAGACTTCGTTCGCTAACAGTGAGGCTACACAAGAGAGTGCGAAGAAAGACGGGCTAGCGAAAATTCCCAGGCAAGCGCCCAGTGTACTACACTACAATAGGCGAATAGGAAAAGGGGATGAGGGGAAGAAGGGGAGGGGGTAATCGACCGATAGTCACAAGCAAACGTGTAGGTGAGCTCTAAGTCTCTAAACTGACTCGTCTAGAGCTCTAGAGATAAGGAACTACACTTCATGATATGTGTTTTAGCTGATGCTATGCGCAAGCAAGTCGGTGTGTAGCATGCGCACGAGCTACTCTGTCAGCCTCTTCGAATCAAGGGAAACGAAGAGGCTGACAGAGTAGCTCGTGCGCATGCTACACACCACGGGTGCTCACAGGACACCTCTGAAGACCTGATCCCGATTGACCAGAACTACTCTGCAATTTTAAACTACCACAGAGGAAATAGAATGAAACTACCACCCCCAGATAAAAATCTCAGTAAGGAAGAACAGGTTATATGGAGAAAGCTGCAAACCTATACATATAACAACCTGCACATTCTCCATAAAATTCAGCCTGAAAGATATGCGGACACATGCCCATGGTGCGGAGCCACGCCAACCTTAGACCACATCTCATGGGCATGCACGGCATATACACAAAAGACAAACACAGAAATTACGGATCATACACAATGGGAGGCGGCGCTGTCCAGCTCACAGGAAGAGGTCCAAAGGGCCATCATCCGACAAGCGAAACGGCGTGCGGAAGCCAGTGGGGCCCTTGTCTAGGGACTCCAACCATTGGGCGTTTTATTCTTCAATAAAGTTGTTCTATCTAACCGAATGAGCAGGCTATTTCTCGCCGATCTGGCCTCCATTACTGCTTATCAGCGTTCATCCCCGCCATCTTAAGAAATGGCTGTCTTCACCACGCTTCCATACTATAATTCTATACTGGTGACTGAATAAATAATAAAGTGACAGCTACTCAAGTATTTGATTGATACAGTTTCATATCCATCATAATTCAGCCCGCAGGGTGGAAATGTCGCCATGTTCTTTTCAATAAGCGTTATGTGCATCCCCACCTTTACTGAATTATTGTCTGCATCTGTGGTTCGGCAATTTGGTGTGTTTCGCACTGTTTCTCGGTTATTCTTGAGCAGAACATGCTGTTAAGCTGTAGTGCTCGGTAGACGTTTAGATAAGAATTACCGAAGCCTTAACTTTGGGTGCCATTGATTTTTTGCAGGCGTCTATGTTTTTTACATGCCAGCCTTTTGTTTATGTGCGCGACATTTCACCCTAAATAATCTGCGTTTGTATTTTGATGCTCTTGTCTATTCTCGCGTTTATTTCACTCCATGTGTTTTGAAGCCTTGACTAGGTAAGTTGCTATACAAAAGAACTTACCTGTGTGTGGTTTCACGCTCCCGAACTCATATTTACAACATAATTCTTCTTCATAACAACAGATGCCAACGGCAATCATGATGTTATGTTTGCAAAGGCGGTTTACCAAGAGCAGTTAACCATATATGAACGAAACACTCTGTGATTCCGGCCCCTGATGAACAGCTGTAATGGAGGCCTGTGAAATTACTTTGGCTAAGGCTGTTGTTCGAAGAGGTTTTCATGAGGATCGTACACCCGCGAGATAATGGCATTGTACCTATTTACCGAGGACTGAGGTGAAGTGCGGCTAAGCCCTTTCGCGAAAGCTTCTAGTGGGACGAAGTGTTGTTCCCGAATTGGAGCGTGTATAACTCAGCAAGTAAGCGCAGAGGCAAGGTGTCTCGCGAGCCAAAAACCAACCACGGTGGACGATACGGTGCTTTTTTCTTCGTCAAGGGACTCGGTGGGCTTGCAGCAAGACACGAAACATGATGGGACAGAGAGCAGTGGCAGAGACGCAAAAGGAAATGACGTACGGTGAGTTCCGCCGTGCTTTCCATCATTGCGGCCCGGGCCGGGCTAATGGATCCGCTGGCAGAAGGAGAATTAATGAGGGGCCCAACTGGCAGTCGCGTGGTCGTTAGGGAGCCTTCTCGGCCGTAATTAGGCCTCGACTACGGAACGCCGAGACGACGACGACTAGGAGTTAGCGGGCGTGCGGCTTGCGGGCCGCGCTTGCTGGCTCCCGGTGCTGCCATTCACCGGTGGGCAGGTACGCGCGCGCTGTCATTAGTGAGAACAATGACCGAGACTCCGCCCACCTGGTTGTTACCACGGTGACACGCCCCGTCGGTGCCTGCCACTGCACCAGGCCGTCCACGTTCGTTTAGGTGCGCATGCGCAAGAAGGGGGCGCACGGTTGCACTTTGTTCTTTTTGGTCTAGCTAGAACTTCCTAACTTTTATGACAGTAACAAAAAAGTAGAAACTGTGTTTGACGCGCATTGTTCATGCCAGAGGGTCTACGACGCAAGATCCTGCAATAAACTTCGACGTTATCGAACGTAGCAGCGTTCAGCGCGGTGGCTACAGAACCACCCAGGAAATGCGCTGGCCTCGTGTAAAGAACTTGATGTTTACGCAGTCTAGCTTTATTTTGTGATACATTTACATACTTTAATTACACATACTTTAATGACATTTTTTGTTGCTAGGCGATGAGCAGTAGCCGGTGGCACCTAAAGGTACCTATTGCTTCTATGACATCGTGTCAATGATAACAACAACAACAAAAAAGAAACATGCATACCAAGCAAGCTTCAATTGAAGTCGCGTGTTGATACCAAACAAGTTCATCTGATATGCCATTCTTATCTTGTGGCAGGCATGATCGTAGTGCAGCCGCAAGTCTTCGGAAGCCGAGGCAGTCCTGAAAAAAAAACTAAACCAAAGGCTATTCGCATAATACTGCTTCTGTAAAGAGTTGCGATAGCAAGTTCAGGTCTTTCTCGAACACGACGCCGTTATCGTACATGGCGGTCTGCTTTTAAAGAGAACACATTAGTGTAGAGCTCGGGCGAAATTCTTTTTTTTTTTCTCTGGCCAGCGTGCAATTGGCGTACCCTCCTTGGCAGCCGTCACCCAACTCGCCCGGCTTGCGGTCATCATCTGCTGCAAAATCGGGTGATTGATAACTGAGTGCACAATCACCCGAGTGATTGCGAAGCACAGGAAGTTTCACACGCAGAACTCAAACGACATTGCCCTCTTTGAGACGTCACTTGAAATCTTTTCTGAGATCTGCATGAAATGTCTTCTTTCATTCGGGTCATGCTGGAATGACGGTCGCACTGAGGCGAGATGAACCTGGCTGTTCTATTCTGATTGCCTTCAAACAATCCTGTAAGACAATCTTGATATGGTGACCGCGTGATTGAACGGAAAGTTAGGACTTTCCTTGGTGCTTTCACACTTTTATGTGAAAGCACCTTTGTCCGGGCAATGATATGATGACTTCAGAGCCCACCTCTGCTGTTGACGCTTAGGAGAGTATATGATAGGAAACAGCTCGCGCTCCCGCATGAATGACCGCCAGAGCTTGTTTACAGTGCAGCCGGTTTCTACGGGCGCAGCGTTTTTATTTTTCTTTAAGCTAACATAGAGCCTAATTCACACATATGAGCAGTGATCAGCAGCCCCTTCGCTACGTAGCTGGCAGTCACTAGGCCACCTTCCTTTGAGCTCAAGCACTACGCCAATCTAACAGGATGTCAACGGAGCTCAGGTTTAGCCGACCTCTCAGATTGGTCTTTTACACAGCACGCAACTAGGCAAAGGTCACAAAAAGTGAGCACAATTGAAGGGGCGGGGGGGGGGGGGGGGGGAGCGTGACAGGCGCTACGCGTCTAGTCCCCCGCCCCCATTTTTTTCTTGGACTGCAGCCTTTGTATAGTCCCGCACTGCGTAACAAAATGGAGTTCCAACTAGCCTAGTCTGATACCCTGCTTTCCGATTCGGTGGTGCTCAAAAGTGGCTAACTTATTTGCGAACTTCGTTCCGGTGCCCACATTCAGAAACAGCGTCCTATACGTACACGCAGCGTCGTAAACTTAAGCGACCGTTATGTTTTTTATCCTTTTAATTTTACGTAATCATCTAGCTATGAAAGGCTTGGACTTCCTCTCATCGGCTTTCGCTATCGTCTCATATCGCGACCGCACGCGCGTTCACATCACCAATACCCCAATGCCAAGCAGCAGATGACGAAGTCATCTAACATGAAGTCCCGCATCCGCCTTACTTGGGCCTGAATCTTCACGAATCTTATGAGCATATTTCAATCAGTAGTTATACTCGTAAACAAATTCGCAAAATTGGGAGTGGGATCATTTCATCAACAGTGCGCACCACGACCTTCTCGATTGAATGCCTCGGCGGCAGCCAAGAGCCGTTCACGTCTCCCGTTGACGGTCGCCCGTCGATGTGGACACCGAGCTATCTATGACAGGTTGCAGTGTAAGTGGCGTCTGGCTAATGCAGATCCATTTCTGTGGCCCCCTGTACTCAGACAACAAGAACGGAAATTTTGGCGGGCTTGCATGAATTCATACTTGAAGCAGAAAAAACGAGGACAGAGGAAGGAAAGCAAGACAGTACGAGCGCTTCTTCAAACTACATTCTAGTAAAGACGCCACTATGTATCCGTCGACGCAGAGGTCAAAAGCAAAGTACATCGTTCCGCAAGCGCACTCCAACACTTCCCACTACCCCCCCACTCCTCAAAAGTAAGGTTTGAAAAGTTGAAAAAGTGAAATTTCACACCACTATGCTCCTAAAAAACAAAAACAAAAAGACTATGAACTCTGAAAGCGTAACACTTAAAGAAACGCGCTCTGACTAATGCCTTTATTATTTGGGTACTGATAGTTTTGAATTTGCGCGCGAAAAACGACCTTATCGAGGAATGCTATTTCACTTGTGTTAAGGTTTATCGAGCGCTTGCACAGGCACATGGAACCATCTTTTCCTTTATTCTAGAAGGCCTCTATAAGCTCCTTATTTGTCCGATCTTGGTGCCGGAGAAGGAGCGATTGTCAGCAGTGTACGGCAAGGTGCGAAGATGGCGGCCCTTCGATGGAGCTGTTGTGCTATATGAGTATGATCTTTAGGCAGCGGCCGGTCTGCCCGATGTATCTTCATCCACAAGAAAAAATTGAATTATGGGGTTTAACGTGCCAAAACCACTTTCTGATTATGAGGCACGCCGTAGTGGAGGACTCCGGAAATTTCGACTACCTGGGGATCTTTAACGTGCACCTAAATCTAAGTACACGGGTGTTTTCGCATTTCGCCTCCATCGAAATGCGGCCGCCATGGCCGGGATTCGATCCCGCGGCCTCGTGCTCAGCAGCCTAACACCATAGCCATTGAGCAACCACGGCGGGTCACAAGAGAAAGGACTGTGGCCCACATCGCTGCCGGCACAAGGAACGAAGGTTAGGCCGCGATACGTGGTCTATACTGTGCTGGTTCTGGCATCACCTTCCTGCGCATCACCTTCCTGCGCATGCGCTTTGAAAGAGCTGAACAAATATCGCCTAGCTTCTTCTTAGCAGTCAAAACAACATCAACGTTATGGCGGGAGGCCACTTTATTTAGACGATGCGAAAGTCCACGAATATGGTCGCGTTATAGTGATGGTGAAAAACACAGCAGCAGAAACTGAGAACCACGAAAGTATTGGGTAATGGCCTCCGTGGCAGACCTCAAGCTGGGCCCCAGACTATATAACTACGTCCGTTCGTTCCTGACGGGGAGGAAAGCGAGGCTGCGGATCGGCGACTTTGTCTCCGACGAGGTGCTCCTGGGCGCACGGGGCACGCCGCAAGGCTCGGTCATTTCGCCTGCTCTCTTCAACATCTGCATGATCGGCCTCTCGAGGAATCTGGCCCAAGTTGAAGGAATCAAACACACCATCTACGCAGACGGCATCACCATCTGGTGCACCAGCGGTAGCGAAGGGCAAGTGGAAAGCGCCATGCAAGAGGCGGTAGACGTCACGGAGCAGTACCTGCTACCCACCGGACTCAGATGTTCCCCGACCAAATCTGAGCTTCTCCTTTATAGAAAAGAAAACGGCCGCAGACCCAAGGGCTGGAAACCGGTCTCGGAAAGTGACATTCACCTGTTCACTCGGAGCGGTGACCCGATACCCAGGGTCGACATCATCAGAGTCCTGGGTATGTTCATAGAATCACGCGGCGGCAACGGCACTGCGCTACGCAAGATAATTGCGAAAACCGACAATGCTTTTCGCCTCGTCCGAAGGGTCACGAACAGACATCGTGGCCTCAAGGAGGACAACCTGCTTCGGCTCATCAACGCCTTTGTGCTGTGTCACTTCACCTACACGGTGGCCATGCACAACTGGCTCAGAGCCGAGCGGGAAAAGCTTAATGCTCTCATTAGAAAATTCTTCAAGAGAGCCCTCGGGCTGCCCGTCAGAACGCATACAGAGGACCTCCTTCGGCTCGGCATACACAACACCATGGAGGAGATGGCCGAGGCTCAGGAACGGGCCCAGCTAACTCGGCTGTCCACCACGCCAGCCGGCAGGCGTATCCTCGAGGAGATCGGACTCGCACCAACCAAGAACTTGGCTGAAGACACCCAAATCCCCAGAGAAATAGGGGCGAAGATCGTGGTCGCCCCTTTGCCCCGCAACGTTCATCCCGTTCACAACGCAGGTCGTCGCAAGGCAAGAGCATTTAATATACTAAAGGAAATAAACAAAGACAAAATCGCAGCAAGCTTCGTGGACGCAGCTGCATACCGAGACGGCAAGGCTTTTGCGGTTTCCGTCATTGACACGCTGGGCAAAGTCATCAACTGTGCTTCCGTCCGGACGACGAACCCAGAGGTGGCCGAGCAAGTGGCCATTGCACTCGCCATGCAAGACGGTCGGAGAGACAGGGCGTATAGCGATTCGAAAGCCGCCATCAGGGCATTCCAGAAAGGCCGGGAAGTCCGGCAGGTAGTTCAAATTTTGAAAGGCGCCAAACAGGGAAACACCTCCATGCACTCGATCCTTTGGTTCCCTGCACACGTCGGGGCGATTGAGGGGGTTCCTCTGAACCTCAACGAGTCTGCCCACGAGGCTGCGCGTGGCTTTACCGACCGCGCTGCCCTCGGATCGGGCGACTCTCTCCCCGGACACAGAGACGCTCCTCTCACACACAACGAAATCACGAAATTCTTTTACTTAGAGAGAAGGGTTTTCCCCCGCCTCACTCCAAGCTAAGCAGGCCGCAGGCGGTCACACTAAGACTTCTGCAAACGAACTCGTACCCAAATCCGGCGTCCCTTAATAGCATGTATCCAGAGATTTATCCAAATTGTTCTTGCGTGGCCTGTGGTGAGGTAGCTACGTTGCCTCATATGCTCTGGGAGTGCGGGTCGCTGGGCCAGAAGTTCACCAAGGAAGAGTGGGACACGCTCCTGCGAAGTCCTGTCTTTGAGGATCAAATCCTGGCCGTCCAGCGCACCCGCGATCGGGCCGGCAGACTAGATCTGTCAGTCCCGTCGTGGGATTAGCCGGGTGCGTGTTTTATCGCGCTTTGCTGGACCAAATAAAAGTTTATTCACTCACTCACTCAAAGTATTGGGTAAATCAATGCCCAGAGAAGTGGGTTGCACTCAAAGGAAAACTTTAGCGGCTAGCTCAGTCGGTGATCGTCGAAAATATGATCAGCGGGTCAAGCGCGCCGGCTTTTATAAATAATTCCTCTAAGATCTCAGCGGGATTGCTGGTGCCCGGGGTGCCTTCCAGAAAGTACTACACAATTCGTGTCGCGCATGCAGTTAGATTGCACAAGGTTCGGTCCAAACATACAACAGATAGAATTATCGATAACGTTCGAGAAATTTCCGATACGTGCAGGTGCGTCCTGCGCTAAGCGATAACGTTTAACCATTGTTAGCCGGTGGAAAAGTGGTACCCGGAGAATGGTAAACACGCATACATGTCAATATGGAACATTACGGCACATTTCTGTTTCCTACCACTACCCTTGGTGCACACCTCGCTCCTACCTTGATGGCCTTGAGCCTTACCCCCAAGCGCTCGCCCTTTCTGGTTTTCCTTGATGCGTTCCTTCTTTCTTTTGCGCTTTAAGTCATATATGCACATAGACTATAACCCACTCGCGTCTGGAAATTGTGCACAGGATGAGGGCATCTGTGTAGCGTCTCCCTACATGAACGCTGCGCACGCGCAGTTTAGAATACGAAATACCAATTCACACCGGCTACATCAGGAGGTCTCGCGATGAAATTGGTCAAAATGGTCGCAAATGGTCGCTTTTCTCGAGAAGCAACTGTTTTGGGTCAGCGGCTCACATGCTCGATTTGTCAGTCGCGCGATCGCAGTCAGGTAGCTTCTGAACCGGTCGTGTTCGCTGGAGAAGGGCGCTTGCTTACGCTGACGCTTGTTCTTGAGTGGCGAGCTGACATGAACGGCTCCAATCGCGCGACATTCCGGTGTGAGCATCGGTCACCTTGAGTCCTTCTTTTGGTCGCCAGTCGCAATCGGCCACGCGACCTTCCTAAGTCGCCCTGTGTGAATGTGCCCGAAACTTGCCTTTTTGAAGTATTCGTCAACATCCGACTATGCAGAAAGACGATTCTCTGAGACATACCGGCGAAGCACGGCCTGTGGCACTTGGAAAGTACTAGCATGTTCAACAAACGCCGTCATGTAAGATCAAAGTAAATATCCTCGCATGATTGGCTGAAACAAAGACTGCAGACAACGGACTCACGTAGGCAGACACGCGGAAAGAGAAAAAGAAAATGTAAATTGTTACGCTTTGAGTACCCGCACAGTGCGTCATCTGAACTGAAGCGGGGGAAAACAAAGGAGCACGATCTCTCAGATTAAAATTTTCAAAGCTTGCGTTCGCAAAGCGCGACCTATCTGAATATAGCAGTAAAATTAACGTGGTAATTGAATATGAATTTTAATCATAGGACGAATTGCATCATCTGGATATACGGACATTCTTGGTAGGAAAGTATTAAGAACGGGCATCTACATTTGTTGTACACCTGAGTGGTTTTGACGCATAACCACAGTGGCGAATTGGCCGTAAATTGGGTGGTTAAATTAGGTGTATAATAAACAAGGGAACTAACAATTTCAGTCACAACTTGGAAAGTACAATTTTTGTGAGAGGAAGAAAGCAAGAAGCATGTACTGTTACGCAGGGAATGCGGGTAATTAACTTCCTTCTTCTCTGAACATGCATACTGCGGTACCTTTGTACACTTTGAAGTGTGTATTTAGTTTTTCTTAATAAGGTTGCGCTGTAGCGTCGCTTCATTAAATTTCTGATTGTAGTAGTCTGCTCTGGAACGGTCTCTCAAACGTTTTATCTGCAAATAAGGAAAACCCATATAGCAGAATTTTTCTATACTGTCGATGGTTTAGCATGTAATAAAAGCGCTTGTAAGGCTGGCTTAACATTTTGTAGTCCCGTTGTGCATTTCGGCTTTGGCACTGCGCCACAGGGACGTTTCACAAGCGATTCACGATTACATCTGTAAAAAAATAAAAAGGAACAAGAGAGCCTTGACAAGAGTTCGTTTATTTTGTTGGTCCATCTCCATACTCCTAATTATTTTTTTATTTCTTTTCGCCCTTCTATTTTCCTATAAATATTAAAAAATGTGTGTTATTCGTTGTTTACGTTCAAAGATATTACATCTATTCTCTCAGATTACTTGTTCCTTATTGTGGCTTGTGTTTTCTTTCACTCATTTTTTCTTGTGTCTTGCATGGATGACGACGTTACACAAATTGATTTTATTCGGATAATATTTATTTCTGACATCTAATCTTTTTGTCATTTAGTTTTGCTGCTACTAATTGTTTCTTAGCCTGTCATTTTCCCAGGACAAATCATTAATTCAGCTTCCTCACTACCACCATCACCACCACCACCCCTACCATCTCCTTTCTTCTTAATTACCGCCATCCATGGTGTTTCTTTGGCCACCTTCTAACCCTTGATGTATTCAGAAGCAAGCTCATTGCACCAGAAAGCTTTAACGATGACTTTGAAGGCTTTCCACAGAAACGTATGAACACTTCTCACGGAAACGTACGAGACCATCGCTACAAATAACAAAAATGCCGGACATACAGTTGAAGATATATTTTAGCAAAGCTTATTATGGAAAGACGACGTATGTCATCGGGGCTATTTATCGGCCACCCGCCATTCCCACTGACGTTCTTTATGGCTTAAATAACTATCTTGTTGCATGTGTAAAGTCTGGAGCTCTGATTATCTTGGCCGAAGATCTAAAATTGCCGCATATTAATTGGCCATCTGTCTTTCTTTTAAACAGCCTAACGATAAAATCGGCGAAGAAATTATTGATATCGCGTTTTCCTTGGCTTATTGCAAATTGCCAATGAATTTACGAGAATTCAGGGAAACTCTTGTTCAATACTACATCTTCTTTTCATAGGTGGGGCAGAATTGCTGCCCAAGATATACGAAGCTTTTCATTTACACGGCGGTTAGCTATTTTATTACCACGGTTGAACGCAAATTGCGAAGAGTTTCTCTTGGGAACACTACTACCAAAGAGGATTCTCACTTTGCAGCCTTCACATGCCACACACGCACGCACGCAAGCATGTACGCACATAGATACACACACACGCACATACAGGCATGTACAAGCACACAAATGGACACGCATGCACGTACACGCACACACACACACACACAACACGTGCTATTTCTCCCTCACTCTCTCTCTCTCTCTCTCTCTGACGTATGCAGAAACGTAAACATTCAAACGTTCATTCTTCAGCTACTTATGAATGCGCAGTCAGTGTGCTTGGCAAGCGTTTGCGATGGTTTGAAGCTGATGTGAGGACGTTTTGCAAAAGGCTTGGAAATAAAAGTAAAAATTTTCACTTTAGTGTGTCTACAGCCAGCAACAGTATTTCTTACTCGAGTTCGCTCCGACATCCTCTATCGTAGAACCTTGCTTATCCTGCCAAGGACCACTGAATAGTTTCTAGTTCACAAACGGCATAAAAATGCCCGAAAACGCCTGCACGTCGTTGTCTGCGCCTTTAGAAAGCCGTGATTAATGACGGTTACAACGACATTGAGTAAACTGCGCGACGTGCGCATCCCCGAAGGACAGGGCCTCATGCCGAAAAAGAACTCTGATGAGGTGACCGTAAATCACGTAGAAACAACATGGAACCACACAGGGAATAAAAACACCCCTCGAAAGAGAAGAGGAAGGCGGACAACGCCGGGCGTCAGCGTTGAAAGAGCTCCCTTGTCTTGCTCGCTCTCATCCATCGAGGAAAGGCTCACACAGCCTTACCGTCAGGGATCCGAGCTCTGAAAGATCGCCCGCTGAGCCACACGCTCCGGCCGTGCCGCTTCAATAGAGACTTCTCCGTCGGGTCCACCACGGACTTCCACATTACACTCCGAACGTGGCAATGCTGCCACCCTCGAGAGTTCCAGACGTTGCTGACGTGCGAAGCGAAATAAAGGCTCCGTAGACAAAGAATAAAAAAAAGAGGGTGGCGGAGGGTGGATGTTTTCCCTAAATAAAAGAAACGGCCAGGGAATGGAAACAAGAATTTGGTTTGCAGTGCGGCCTTTTTCTCTTTTTCTAATCCCTCACGGACGGAACCGGGTGGGATGGATCATCTTGTGAGAAAAGAGCAGGTGCAACGGTCGTGCCTTTCTTATGCTGCCGCCGCGCACCGATCTCGTTCGCCCGGCTCGACGTATACTATAGTCGTTTCTAGACAGCCGGGAAAAAGAAACGGGTGTATTGGCTGCCGGGAGAACATCGTCTGACTACGAGACCGGTTATCGCCGTTCGCTCGGCCGATGATTTCGACCCTCACCCCGCCTTAGACGTTCCGACTCTTATCTTTTTTTTTCCCTGTACATGTCTTGCTCATTCGTTCTTTGGTTGTTTTGTGCTTTGTTTCTACATTTCGCTTTTATTGCCCGCTTTTCTTTTCTTGCCACATGCTTGGTCGTTCACACTGCGCCGATGGGCCTAAGCGAATCAACTGTATTCTCCAGTTGCCTATTTCTTTTGGTTTATTGTCTGAGCGTTCCCCTGCCTGCGTCATGACTGCCTGCCGCCATCGAGGCGGGTCACGTCGGGAAGGCTGCTTAGAACGTGGATTTGGCTGTCGAGGCCGTCGGTTGGGCTGAGCCCACTTCGCCTTTCCGTTGCCTTCCGTGATCCCTGCCTATAGGAAATGGTTGTGTGAGGCGGAAGGAGCGACGTGATCAGCGGCGACAGCAACGAGGAGTACCTTTTGCGTCATGCAGAGGAGTGTCGTGTGCCTTCTTCGGCAGTCTACATAGTTGGCGAACGTGAAGGAAGTTTTCGTTTTTGTGATTTTAATGCGTTTGTGTTGTTGACTGTGTCGCAACTTACGCTTGTATTCTCCCATCCCACTGAGTAGAATATCGAACACATGTCCGGTCCCTGAACCGCGGTTCCCTCTCCTTGGCGTGCTCTATGATCCCGGGTGTTACAACCCGCCTGGACTTTGCGCGCTCTTCCATGTCACGACCCGAAAACATGGTGGTTGACGCAGTTCGTTTGGCTCTGCTCGGCATCTGGATGTCTCGTGACGAAAGTTCCTTTTCTTTTTCGTTTCATCAGTTTTTTTTTTCTTTTTTGTCGCGAGAATGTATTGCAATGTTGATGGTCAGCGCACACCATATACATTAGAAAGGAGCCATGGAGAAAGGTTTGCTTCGGTAACCGCGCTCTTATCTCACCGTGTTCTCCTGTTTTCTATAGCTTTGACAGCAGCTTGTCAAGTAAGCAGTGATCCGAATTTGTCGGTCTCACTGGTACCACTTGGCTTGTGACAGTTCGTTTTCTTGATTTTTATTTTGCTTCTTGTTATTGATCTCGGCAGTATTCCTGCTAGAAGGAATTTTCGCCTGCTGTCGTACGCTTTTATTGACACGCTGTTCACGCGTCGCGTCTGCACTTTCGTGACCACTCATGTCGCCGCTTCACGTGTAGCTTAATCCAAAGATGATGTTACCTATGTATTTGCCACGCGAGATTTTTTTTTACATGTGTTTGCGCATATGTGAGTACAAAATGTTCGCCGACATCGAACCATCTTTTTTTATTTCGTCTGTAAATTTGCGAATGCGCATGGCCATTTTAAAATGTTGCCCCAACATAGGAGCGCACTCGGCGTTTCCTGCAGCTCAACAGAAACACTTGGTCATTAAATATTGTATTGTCCATCCTAGAGCGTGCAGCGGACTGCACTTTGCAGAGGTACCACTTACTTGGCTTACTTTGTTCTACAATTGATGACATTATGTATCCTGCTGGTCGCGCATCCAAACGTCACCAAGCGCACCGAACACTGCACTTATCATTCTTGAAGGCGACAAATGTAGACTCTAGAGTATAGCCTACGTTTCCGCTCCAATTTCTTCTGCTAATCTGTGAACAATTTGCCGCAAGTGCGACACATGAATGCGTGACACACATGGATGTTTTATTCTTTTGTTGTTGTCCGCCCGTTTTTATTATTCGCTCTCATTTTCTCCACTCACTATGCCCCTTCCTATTAATCTCTCTCTCCTGTCATTCACTCACTATTTATATTTTCTCTTCTAGAGCCGGAAGTTCTTGCGCCCCTCCTTGGGGGCAGTTGCCTAGCTAGCTATCTTTGTCCTATGACTGTTTTATGTGTTCATACCTACTATTAACAGTGATGATTTAATTTTCCGCTGCGAGGAATGCTTGAGTCTCGCCGTTACTTAATTATCTTCTCGGCAAGAGAGACAACAATCCAGCTTCGCTGCTTTCGGACATCTGCTGGCAGTGATCAATAGGCTCATAACAATCGATTGCTGGGCCAGTTACTTCGCCGGATAAGTTTCTACCCAGGTTTGTCTAACTAGTTCTTCGCCCTTATACGATGCTTTGGCTACTAAACGTTTTCAATGTACGCCCAGGCGTATCTGTCCTTGTTAATCGGACCGGGCACTCGTCAGTGTCAACTCAACCAAATGCGACGAGGTTTATTGGCGTTGTCGAACGGTAGCCAGAAACACAGCGGCAGCAACGATAGCTCAGCTGGATGGGCGAACTGGCCGCGCGACCCGCAATGGCGACGGCTATTGCTAGGATGCCGGTCGCCTTCTGGCTCCGAGACACGCGATGGAACTATCCAGTGCCGTTCTTCTTCTTTACATAGGGTAAGGCAGATAAAATTAGATAACTTTTACGAGTAAATTATGCTACTTCATTCTTCAGATGAAGTTGCCATCAAGTTGAAGTGTCAGGACGTCCATCAACTTGGCCATATCTTCCCTTCAAGAGGGAATATGCCCGCTTCACAGGACCTCTTCGCGCTTTTAACAAGTTCCCGTTGGGCTTCCCGTAAGTATTGCCACGAATCATTCTGAGCAACGTGAAGAACGCGTTCGAAGCGCGTGTAGTTTTATTGTTACCTACTTGCAATAAATCGTGCTCTTTTACAACACAAGAATGCCAGTTTGCCCAACTGACCACTCCAATTGGGTACAGGCGCTAGGACGAGCAGATCAAGAAATTGCACCGGTGCGGCAACGTTCGTCGCACTGCAGTAAAAAATTGTCTCTTTTTATTTTGGCTCTCTTCAAGAATTTCTTGAGCAGTTCTCGTAAATTCAGGCTTGACTAAAAAGAACATTTTGAAGCACATCAGACTGCCCATCAGTCAGATCTAAGTTTCGTAATGTGTTTCTCTACTAGCAGGTTATAAGTTGGTGTTTTACTTTTGCCACAAGGATCCTCTCGCTAAGAATCTTCTCGGGACCTGACCGGGGCTACTTTTATAGCGAAACTGCTTATGGATAGTATTCCGTGAATTTTTCTTCTGCGTGTGAAATAATCGTGGGTCCAGACCGACCCACAGCGGAGGTGAAGCAGGCTTGGAGAACTCCGCCAACTTGCAAAAGCAAGCTTAAAATCTTCGGTACAAATAGAACCCGTATCAGATATTAAGCTGATAAGGACAGATACTACACTTTTACCCGCGTCGGCCGTCGCTACATTCGCACTGCTCTATCTTTATCGGCGTTCCAAGCGCTTGCGTATCTGATTTCCTTCCGCTCTCGCCGTGGTGGCGGTCCCGTCGAAACGTCGCGCGTGTCTAGTTACCTCCCGGCTCGTCGGCGCGGCGGTGCCGTCGTCCACGCCAATGTATACAAAAATCACGATAAGTGAGTTCGTACCTTTGTTCAAATTTATCTCTCACCTCTGTATCTTATGTTAAACAACTTCGCTGGTCACGCACCTTCACACAGTGCAATGACTCATGATTTTTTCACATACCGCAAGACATGGTATCCATTTCTCTGGCACTAAGAAGTTATCTACGGCCGCCATCACTCGAAGGCAATACAGCTCTGATTGCAACGTGAGACGGCGCCTTCGTGGGACAGACAACACCCGGCAACTTGAAGAGGAAGGGAGGGATACGGAATGAAGGACGTATCAAAACAAGTAGTCGTAAAAAAAAGCACGAGAGGGGAGGCTGCAATGCCGAAAAGGGAAAAAGGCCAGAAGGTGCGGAGCGTTCGATTCCACAATCCGGAACCACCTAATCCAAAATCCAAAGAGCAGAACGAAATACTTCCGCTCACCACCCCGAAAGCAGCGGGGCTCGTGTCAGGGCGCATTCATCGCGCAAATCGAAAACAGCGTCGCGGCGCCTCCGGCGAGATTCACGAAACGAGACGGGGATCGCGGCTCAATTAAAAGGTGCAGCCGCGCGCTTCGCCGAAGCTTCCAAAACGGAATCAAAACGCGCGGCGCACGAGACGCGGCAGGGGCTTAGGAACGATTAATGGAGAAACAGTGGGAAAAGTAACAAAACGCAGACGAAACTTACACTACACGCCGCTGGCAAACGGGAAGAGGCGAACGCTATCGGCACAACAATGGCTGCTGCTAAACGCGCAATCGTCGTCGCGGCGGTTTGCCCACAGAACGAGAACGGAGCACGCGCTCGAGGCAGGTGAACCGTGAACACGCGGAAAGGGGGACGGGCAGGAGGACCGCCGAGGGGGGAGGACGAGGGGGTTAGCGTCTAACGCGGGGGCACAGGACGGGAGGGAGTTGTTGCAGCTGCGGTGAGTTAACAGAGCTCCCAGGGGCTTTTAATGGCCGCGAGGCGGACACGCTCGGTTGCGGCTGCGGTGCGGAACAAGGGGTCGGGGCGCCAACCTGTATGTACGCACACTCGCGACGACGCAGGGAGAGAGAAGGAGAAGCACGTGCAGAGGCCAAACGCCACTGGGGGCTTTAGATGCGCTGGACGCTTGCTCCCGTGGCAGCGAAAGCACGCCGCCGGCGCGTGGCACTTTGTACTGTACAGCGCAGTGCCCCCCGCTGTCGCTTAGTTCTCCGTGAAACGCCACGACCGCGAGCACCTCGTGGCCCCCCATTTTCCTCCGGGCGCAGTTGCGTGCGCACCCTTATTTTGGGTGCCCCCTTGGTGCTCAGTGAGTTGGGCAAGCTGCTGTGACGTCATGGCGTGGTTTGCGATCAAGTGTTCCGGGTCTCAAGCCAGTGACCTCAGACTGAGGATTGGGTTCCCGTCGGATCTGCTGCGTTTGCGGGGTATGCGACGGCCGGGCAGGGTGGTCCGGGCACGCGCATCGACTGGGTTCGTTAACGAAGGGAAGCGAAGCAGTGAAAACAGAAACAGGCGGAACTTTTCCGATGTAGAGGTCTCGAGCTTTTGCTGTACGCTTTTATTTCTTCTTTTGACGTTCTCTACTTTCGGTGGTTGGACCTGTCCCGCATTCGATAGAAGTTTCCTTGTTCTATCTTTACTGAATAGTGGTTATGGTTTATGCTGTATATAAGGGACACTAAAAGGGATAAATTGCTGAATTTATACTGAATAATATTCTTACTGATTAATATTCTTCGAAATTCTTTAAATTTTTGCAGTAGCAGGATGAAGATTACAGCACAGAATGAAGGCTAAACTCCATATTATATTGAAATTTCTCACAGGAACCCTAGCGCAATGCGTCTTCGTGATGTTACTGATTTCAAAGCATTTTCTCATTTTTGGGTGGTTATAACATAGTAAACGCTCTTAAAACTTGGAAAGTTCAGTCTTTCCAGTCCATCTTTACCGATAGCTAATTAACTACGACGGAGCAGACACCATCCAAATGAATCACGTCGCGGCGAATTAGTGTGGGAACTTCAAGGCATTGCCGCCACCTGCCTTTCGTATTTGTTTCTCTTCTGGCTCATTAAACCTCCTATAAGGTGAGAGCGACATTTATGGTGAGGCAAAACAGTAATTTACAAACAGAGACCAACCACGTGATAAGAACAAAAAGGAATCAATGAGAACTAAATCAAGAGGGACACACGGAAAGCCTTCGAAGAAGAATTTATTAGCCCAGTTCACATGCCCTCGCTCTCACTACATGAGTCATGGCGCAGCTTCCATGCCAGAGCTAGTCAGTGTGAAAAAAAAAACGGCAGCAAAATAAATAATACAGTAGTAGCGTCCCGCTACTAGCCCGTAGCGGGCCGCTCCCACGTCGGGGCAGAAAGACCTAGCCTCTCCGCCACGTCGCGGGCCCGTTGGACTGCCCGTAGTTGGGCTTTAAAATGGGGACTGCGTAGGCTGCCCTACGCAGTCACGACAACGCAACGTCTTCGTCACCGCGTAACGTGGGGCACCGCCAGAGCATGCGGTTTAAGTCGGCAAAGTCTGAGCAAAGCGTGCAAGTGCTTGACGGTTGAGTTTCGGGATATATACGGCGTAAGAGGACGGGCCTAGGTCATACCCCGACTTGCAAGAGTCTGAGTGTCAATGCCTGAGGACTGTTCAGTTTACTCTGTGGCGGCGGGTACTTCTGCCTCCCCGGATAAAAGTACTTTGTGATTTCGTTGTATGAGGCAGGGGCATCCCTATATCCCTGTTGTCCGGAACGCTTGGTGCTCTCACCCGATACACGATGGTCGTGCTTGAGGTAGGCATAAATGGACAGGTTTGAGCAGGCTCAAATGTAACAAGAAATGAATATAAAGACCCACATAATAGAAACAGCGCCTAATAATGTCTAATTATCATTTGAGATTCCGTTTTTTTTTTCATGGTATTTCGCTATCGTGCGCATTTGCGATATTTCCGTCGACCATGAAACAACAAGCTTCTTCAATGGTAGTGCTCTTCATCGAGGCAGAAACTGTCGCAATTGCTTTAGCGATAGCGTTCACTGAGCCTAAAATTATCTTTAGCGACTCAAAAACGGCCATCAGAAATTTGACAAAAAGGTAGCATACGCTTGGCTCCATACCTAATCTTCCAAAGACGGATCGGAACCAGACCGCTCAGCTAGACTGAAATCATATGGGTGCCTGCGCACTCGTCTCATCCTGGAAACGAGGCCACACACAACCCGAAGATTTATCGGCCGGGCAGCGGGCTACCCTGATCTCAGATCAGTAAGGACCTCATGGTCACATACCATGAGATTACCAGGCACTATAGAAACCATAGGTTGTATTACCCAATCTAAGACAAAGCTCTAGACAAATAGGAATAGGCAACATAGAAACAGCTCCAAACAGACACACATGCCATATAAATGGTCATTGATATCCCCCAGACGTATACACTCTCCTATGTGCCAGCTTTGCTCTCATCCTACAGTAGATATTCCCCAAATATTATCCGAACGCCCGTGGACCCAGGTCCGCAGGGACTCATAAACTTCGCAGAGTAGGAGGCTGCGGTGACCAGCTCGGGCCCTCATATCCAAAAGCCGGCCGTAATGCGCACTTAGGAGGTCGTAAAGTGTCACCTCACGGAGCTTCAACGGCAGCACAAAACAAGCCCTTAAGGAAACGAAGGGCTGAGTATGTCTGGGCAAGCGCTCTTACTTTTCCAACAATTTCGCCCAAGTAAAAGTTTTTCTTTCATATTCCATCGTGGACACGCAGTTTTCTCGACAGCTTTTCATAACACGAATAATAGTTGCCACTTTGTACGAGAAGCTCTTCTAGATCTTCCTCGCATTATTCACGTGGTCAACTTGGGCTGTTCGCTTTTATTATTCCGCATAGGAAGAAGTCCGTGTGGGCGGTGCTAAGTCGTGATACATATTTTTAACTGTTTCTGCCATGCGGCGGACATTGATCGATGTAATAAACTTCATGCTTACATCGCTCCCTAATGATGGGGAACGAGGAGCACAGTTTAAAGAACCAAGTCTTTCTCTTAACACGCGCGCAGATATCCTTTAAATGGCAACGTTCATCTCATTCAGGCAGAGGGAGCGGCGATGTCCCGCCCTTGTTACGTGTCCCACGCGCTATGACTTAATCGTCATCACCAGTTGTAATTGTACAAATACATAGCACCCACTAAGGTAGGATGGCGTGATGCTGTTCTTTTGCTGTCGGGTATGCCTTTGGTAGCTTATATACCTAAACATCTTTCTCTGTGCGTATGCTCAGGAGTTTTTGTGAAAGCTGCCTGTGGTTTGTATTGCGAAAGAGTTTGATAGGTATCAGGGCCATTATTCGTAAATACGTCTTATCTTAGAATTGCTCTCAAGAGAAAATTTCAGCCAGTCCCGATTCTGAACAGATCATTAGGAGAGCCGGCTGTCCAATCGCAAAAAGAACTTACGAAACGAAAAGTTTTGTGGATCCAGCCCTTGTTTTCGTGCACTGGGATAAAAAATTGGGCGTTTTATTTTGACGGCTGTGTGGTCTGTGTGTCTAATTTTGGTTGCGTTTGAGCACTGTAAATATGTGACGTTATTAAACAATTTGCTTCTCCCGCCGGCATGCTACAGGTATAAATACAAGTTCTCGCTATTTAGCTTAAGCAATCTCGGATGCCTAGAATCCTAGGAGGATGTCACACGTCCGCTTGCCAATGGTGAGGTATTGGTTCGATTCGTTCGGCTATCAGCTATGCCGTTACATTGGGCCAAGCAGCGAGTTATAGAAGGCAGATTACAGAGCGAGCCCTTAAGCTAGGATTGTTCGCAACAAAACATTTCAGCCAATACTAATGATGTACGTATAGGCGAACACAACAGGCCACTGTTAAAAAACATTTTCGAAAGAAAACTTTTGTGAATTCAGCCTGAATGCTGCTGTTCTCACGCTACCTGTTCTTGCATGATGTTGAAACGACACGTTCCTCCCCTGGAAAACAAACAGAAAACTGTTTCGTACGAAACCTGTCGTAGCAAATTCTTTACAGCTTGCAGGGGTTCGCCAGTACATTTTGTAGCGCTTCGAGGCGTATGACCTTCAACTAGCGTAGAAAGAAAACGTACTTTTCTAAGTAGTCTTCTGAGTCTTCCACAGGCATTCCTTTTTCGTTTTCTTTTCGCAGGTGACAGTTACAGTTTATTCTTCGGTGGAATTACATCAGTCAAAAGTAATTACTGCCTGCAAAAACAAAAGTAAACTGAGGGGCATGCCACACCCCAGTTTATACATTACATTCATTTTGTAACGATGAGCAAATCGAGAACACAGTAAAAGCGGGGGCCAATGTTTCGACAAGTGGACTTGTCTTTTTCAAGGCATATCCTGTGTCGACAAGTCCACTGGTCGAAACGTTGGCTCACGCTTTTACCTCGTTCTCGTTCTGCTCACTGTCTTGAATTTCCATCTCCCGCCTTTCCCGTGTTTTCTCTGGATTCATTCTCGGACGTAGACAAAAAGAGATTACGCCGCTTCCAGTAAAGGGGCTTAGGCAAACTCTCCACGCTACGTGTTCTAATGCATATTGGCTTAAGCACACTCCAGTCCCCAGCGTGCCCTGTGGCTGTAAACGCTTTTTAAACTGCGCCGCCTGCAATGCCTACTTCTTATTGTTGTTTTGCTCTAAAAGAAAGCGATCGACAGCTGTCGGGCATGCCGCACAACGATGATCGCCGTAGACTACTAGTGAGCGTGCTGACCCGTATGCGTGCCACACGCTTCCAATGCCACCGCCCCCAGAGTATACGCCTAACACAACCTCCCTCTGTTCGTCCCTCCGACCTCCCTCCTTTCTGTGCATAATGGCTTAGGCTAATTAAGTCCTTAATGAATCGGTTCGCGTGCGCAGCCACGCTTGGTCAACCTCAAGAGGGTTTCGTAACTGGTTTGCTCACGCTCCACTCAAGCAAGGAGGCTGTACGGGCACTTTGGTGGCGCTTGTGTGCACTGATTCTCCCCTCTCAGTGCGGGCTAAACTGCGATGCCCGTGTTGTACACGGCCGACCTCTTTGCCTGTTGAGGCACTTCGCCCTTTCCTTGCGTCTGTGCGCGAAAGCGTTTTTTTTTTTTAGTCTTCGAGTACTTTGACAACGTGGAAACGTTTCCTCATGATCTTGTAGTTTCTGTGAAGACCTATATATCTTGCGTACTAGCAAAGCTAATACACCATATATCTTGAACTAGCTAGTTTGGTGAAACATCCGAGCGTGCGCACCCGTTGAAACACACACACAAGCGAAGGAATAGTAGCGTCTTATGCGAAGAGATGCTAACTGCGTAAAACCGGTTTTATTGCATTGGAAATGTAGCGCGTAATCCAAATCACTTCATCTTAATTTGCGACATTCATGTTGGTGACGTGATTGCTACGTAATCTGTACCAGTATTTCATGAGCGGGTGCACTGTTTAAGTACAAAGTCAAGACATATTGTTGGCCGATCCACTGATCCAGTCAAGCTGTGTTTTGTATTCTTTGTAATATTAAAGTATATATCCTAAATTAGCAGAAATATTGCATATTATAATTTGTACTGCGCCCGACAGGAAGTCTGGGCCGCCATACATTTTAAAGAAAAGTCCTTACTACCTGCCTTGCTGGAAGTCGTCGAACTTCGTCATAGTGCACAGCGAAGTGGCCGCTTTATCCTTTTTTCAACAGGTGCCTGACCACTGCGGTGTGATTAGCGATAAGGTCGATTACGATGATGCAAGATCAGCATTCTCTTCCTCTGATGAAGTCCGGATTGCCTACTGACGACCTAACACTGACTCAGCGATCAAGGCACTCATGCAGGATTTTACGAAGACATACAGAGCCCACGCTGACAACATCCGCAGGCACCTACACGTTATCGACCGTGATGGTAAATTTCTTTTGTCCCCGAAGGTTACGCGGAGCAAAGCCTCATTGCTAAGCAGGATTGGACCTGGCGTTGCTTTAATCCGCCGCTACGCAACCCTCATTGGCCGGACGAACAGGCCCGATTGTGAAACCTGTCAGACGCCTGAAACGCTGGAACACGCTTAATGTGATTGCACAGCATATATGCTGGCGTTACAGATGCTGGTAAATTCCTGACACCAGCGTCGTCAGGCACCGATGGTCGGAGGGCGCTATTCTTGGACCATCGCCTGTCTACTGCAGCTGCAATGCGGACAACGAAAGTGCTGTTGAAGTTTCTGCATCACACGAAACTAGATGAGCGGCTCTAGCAGCCCCTATGAAAATGGTCATTGCCTTTATGTTTCCTTTATGTTTCCTTCTTGTTCCCTATGTGACCTTTATGATTCCTTGTCCTTTGTGTGACCTCCGGGACGCCAACTTTGTGTGTACCACATGTTTACTCATCCTAACGTATACCTCGAGGAAGTGACCTTTATTATGCCTCTAGGATGTGTCCTTCATGTTTACGGCAGGATGTTAACTGGGTGTGTACTATGTGTTACCTGAGTGTACACTTGAGTGCACATGTAGGTGACATAGAGTGCACATAACTAGTGTCTGTACATATAATACAGGCAGATATATCTGTACTGTGTGACAGCCATTGATACACTCTGCAGAGTCATTGTAAGTACTAAATCTTGACTTATGCTTTCCTTTGCCCCAAGAAAACAACCCTTGCTATAATTATTGTAGGATGTGCCCTTTGTGTTTACGGCGGGATGTTACCTAGGTGTGCACTCCAGTGCACACGTAGGTAGCATAGAGCAAGAATCTATATATGGTGCATGCACTCTTTATATGTTACCTACATGTGCACTTGAGTGCACATGTAGGTAACAGAATGTGCGCAGTGAGCATCTTTTGCAAATAGTACAGTTAGAGCTATCTGTACTGTATGTTAGTCACTGGCAGATTCAGGGAAAAGGCACTGCTTGCACCCCTCACACTAGACATACCGACCGGCACTAATTGTGGCTATATTGTGCGGAAAATTGAGCCTGCCGTGAAATAGGATGGTGTATACAAATGAACTATGCTATGCATTCTCTTAATATATAAAGTATTTCTTACTTTTTCAACCTGCTATTCTCCAGTAGCAAGTCAGATGCAGAAATCTGCAGTATTTAACCCAATATGCAAGACTTTCATGAAAGTTTTGTGCCAGCTAGGCTATCAAATATAGTTGATTGAATGTTTAAGACGGTTCTCATAGCAGGTGTCTTGCAGATGCTCCGCTTCGCCTCCAGTTTGGGAAATAATCTACTTAATTTACATATCTAGCTTCTATATATATATATATATATATATATATATATATATATATATATATATATATATATATATATATATATATATATATATATATATATATATGAGCACTATGTTACCTGTGTGGGCACTCTATGTTACCTGGCTGTGTACTCCCTCGAGTGCACATCCAGGTAACATAGAGTGCGCCCAGTGATTATCTTTTTACACATGCTACAGATAGGTCGTCTGCCAGAAAGATGTATTAACTTTACCTACTGGCGTATCAAAGTAAAGAAAAACATGGGGGGGGGGGTGCGCCTGCCTCCCCCTCCCTATATACCACGCGCCATCAACAGTACATACGTACATCAAAGCCTCATGCAGCAAATAATCCCTCACGAGAAATAACAATTGCGCCGCGGCTATAGACGCGGTGGCACGACGCGCAGTGTTCGATGGCTTGCGCTGCATGAACCGCAAAAGAGGCGGATGCCTCCGCGGCCAATCCGCCGCTATGCTGCGAGCGTGTATGATTATACAACCATTTAAGTAGCTGTTCGCGGTGTTATATTGGTTTCATGATAGCCTCATTACACATAAATATCTAATACGTACATTACGATTGTCTCTATATTACGCTCGTAAGATTTCTTTGCAGCCATCAGCGGGATCGAAATGCAAGCGCTGCCACCTCCAAAGCTCAACTGGAGCTACCGCTAACTTTCAGAACGCCTAGTTCGAAAGAATGTAGTGAAATTGAATATCTATAACGTTTCTGATGCTCTAAGCTGAAAAAAAAAAAAGCTCGAACATTGGGAGATGCTGCCACTGCTCCACCTCAAAACCGTGGTCTTGGAAACACTTTTTGACATGTTGCTTTTTCTACGCTATTTTTTTTTTCAGGCCTCGGCCTTGTCATGATACCTTTTCTCTACTACTCACGCAGATTATACACAAAAGCTTGGTCACTAACCAATGCAGAACCGGCGGTTGATGCTAAAAGCGCCTTTCTTTTCAAAACTGCGTGTGATTGCTGTAGCGAGATAGCAAAGTGGGCGAGTTGGTTACGATTCATCGTACCTTTAGCAACAGCGCAAAAGCAACGCGGAAACAAGGAACAAACACTCCGAAGAAACAGCGCCGTGTTGTTGTGTTTCTTCCTTTTGTCCGTGTCGCTTTCGCGCTGACCACAAGTACGAGTAACTGCTGTGTCGATATTAGCACGCGTATAAGTAGGGCAGCGGGGATCCCGTAAATGCTTGCTTTGGCGTACAACTGAACAATTTCTAATTGTGAGTTGGCTGAGTATGAAAGTTGTGTGCGGAGTATGGCCGTATTTGATTACGCGAGCATGCAAGCAGTACGCCTGTTTCACTTTGGCCGAAGTTCCGCTGCCGCTGCAAGCCAGCCATCGCCACATTTTGTCGCCTTTATTCTTTACGCTACGAGCAAATATGGTTCCACCTATTCAAGATAAGGCCTGACATTCTCAAAAACACGCCACTGGGCGCCATAAGAAGCGTGTATATGTGTGGCGTTTCTGAATTTGTGATCGGTGGGTGTCACAGCTATCGCGGCTCCCCGCACACCGTGCGCCATCCCAAGCGACGGAGCTGCAGATGATGCGCGCTGATTGGCTCGTGTCCGCCGGCAAAAGTTCGCGCATAGTTCGTCTAAAATCTCTGCATATACTTTGAAGAAACAAGGCAGCGCACCAAGACACTTTAAACTCAATAATTTGTGTTTAAATACCAGCCTTCCTTCCAGCAGCGACTTTTTTTTAATCTCGAAGGCCGTGCTTTTCCAAAATTGCACGCCCTAAAAGGAAATGTAGATCTCGGAGGCTAAATTCACTTTTTAACCGCAGTGCGGCGCTGCTGCAGTGTGACGGTTGACGGTGAGCTGGGCCACGTTGTGTTGCTGAGAGTGCTCGTTGCAGTTACACGGTAATTTGATCATATTTTCGAAGTGCCTAAACAAACTGTGATCCGTACCGTGTGCATTAACCATCAGGAAACCTCTGGACTCGTGTAACGCCATTAGTTCGCCTTATGTTTCCTGTGATACGCCAGTGTCTTATGTACTACAGCGCCCGTCCGAGCTGCCTTTGTTCTCGCCTGTCCGCGTTCGCTCGTGTAATACCTGATACTGTGGCTTCGAATTATGGTGCGTGGAAGAATTTGTTGAAAGTTGTGCTTTCGTGCGCTGGTGTTCATCGGCAATTCGACAGGGTTCGCGCCGGAAAGAGCGTCGTCGCGTGGTGCCTGCGAGACGAAGAAGCCGTTTGCTGACCACATTGAAGGTAAGCAGGTCTGACGCTTGCGCGCATTCTCGCAGCTTTTGGTTCATGTAGTAAGCTTTGTTGAACGGCAACAGAACACTTTCTGAGCGTACGTTGACCATGTTGCTGTGCACATTTATCAAAGCGTTTCACGAGGGGAGTTTCCGTGAAATGTATTATTTCTTACCGCTTACTTGCCTTACGGAGTGATGTGCTACCACCGCTGATTGTTGGGACTTAATGGGCAAATATTTACGTAAACGCTGAAAGTTACTGTTTTCTCGGTAGTTTCCCGGCAAGAAATTCTTCCGTAGATATGAATTTCCGCAAGTTACGTGTGTAATGCCTGTCGATGTGTCACGGGCATCGCGAGTTGGCACGCGACTGCGATGTTTGACAATTGAACAGATATTAGCTTGTGTGAAGATTACTTTATTGATTGTGTTCAGATTGAAGTCCAGCTTCGCGAGAACTTGTCTGCATTGTTTGTGTTCTTCGACATGCTCGTGTATTTCTTTTATATTGTAGGGCAAATATAGACCGACATTACAACAGCGAAATTTCTTTTTAATCGAGGCATGTCAATCAGACGCTCGTTTTCATTAATATTTTCATCCGAAGAACAGGATGTGAGTTCCTGCGATTGCGATTCCTGCGATTCCTACAGTGGCTTGTAGCACTGCCTAATAAGGGATGCGATTTTCTTGCGATGCTTTGCGCTCGATGTTTGCCACTCTTATAACCCACCTTCCACGGCTGGCTGTTCTAGTTAATAACGATAGCGGAGTGTCGGTCAGATCAATGAGCAAAAGGAGTAGCATCGGAAAAGGGATCGCTACAAAATCGCGGTCTAGGTTTTAGACCCTTCGTAATAGATTGTTCATTTGATTTACTAGATATTTAAGTTTTGGTGATAATTTCCCAGGTAGTCTGATGTTTGCGGCTGGTTTTATTCCCGCCTGAATTTTACCATATAACAGTGTAACCACTTGAGATATAACTACGAGACATCTGTACAAGCAGCCACACAAAGATTTGTTGGCCAGTTGCCTACTCCTATAGGTCATGTACTACTTAGCAGCTGCTGCAGAAATGTTTAAAAGAATTTGTGAGCAATTTAATACATGAGTGGATTGGCAGCTCAGTCTCTTTCAAACAACAATTAGTTAAAAGCTTCTGTGTTGCCCTGATGTTTTTATGATCTGTTTTTGACTGCTCCACGTTTCTTAGCTGTGTGCATAAACGCCAGGCTGTTCTTGGTTATATGAATATTTTTGAATAAGTGAAAAAGATTGGCTTTTGTTTTGTTTTCAGGTGCCTTGTGAGCTCTCACCCAAGCACCACATTCCAGAGGTCTGCTGTGAGCAGACCTGGCAAATTGAAGTAACATCCAGATAGTCCAATAAACTGTTCCTAGTTTCAGACAAACCTTTGCAAAGTATAGTCAAAACTTTCTTTTTAAAGTGCAAGCACTGATCCAACCTGATCTTTCCATCCAAACATTACATTTTATATTAGTCACAAAGGCATAACTAGAACAGCAGCACTGCAGTGAGGAAAGTACAGTGGTACTCCAAGTGTTATACTGAAATAATCTATGAAGTCTAATTAGTTTGTAATTTTAGAACAAATTGGCCTGAGTTTCTGTGCCATAGCAGAGTTACAATCTGTGCGCTGCATCATGTAGGGAACAGTAACCTTACAATGAAAACCAATGCAAAACTTTTTAACTCAGGAAGAATTTATAAATATAAAATGTGTACACGGAACTCTTCATCTATGCATGTCTTCGTAAAATACAGGATTTAGTCACTGCGGCCACATAAAGGATGCATAAAGGTAGGATACACGAAGGAAACATAAAAGCAGTGGCCAAATTTCAACATGGAGGAAACATAAAGTACGTTAACATAAGGGATACATAAAGGGAGGACACACGAAGGAAACATAAAAGCAGTGGCCAAATTTCAACATGGAGGAAACATAAAGTACGGTAACATAAGGGATACATAAAGGGAGGACACACGAAGGAAACATAAAAGCAGTGGCCAAATTTCAACATGGAGGAAACATAAAGGACATTTCCTCATGTGAACTGCGGGAAACATACAGTAAACATAAAGGACATAACCATTTTCATAAGGGAGGGCCCCTGTATAATGTACACCAGGATTCCAAACTTCTGTTATCGTCATCACCATCACCTCAATAATGTACACCAGGATTCCAAACTTCTGTTATCATCATCACCATCACCTCAATACTACCACTCCCCTTCGCTAGAGACTAGAGCGCACCGTATCAGGCCGATCTCTCTGTCTTTCTTGTTCATAAAATTTCGCTCTCTTTCTGGCTCAGTAATATCGCTGACATCTGTAGTGCATTAGTTACATTTGGGTTAAAAAAGTTCCGTGATGTGCCATGAGATATAAATTTAAAATATTATACAACGACTCAATACTATATACAATATGTGCAGCCCTGCAGTGAAAGCTATTAGCCCTACTTGAAAAATATAACCACTCGTGCTTGAGGTATGCTCTGCTCTTGGGCGCTTAAGCAGCTTAAGAACCACTTGTCGATAGCAGGAGGGCTGCTCACGTCTGATCACTGCAAAGCGAAACAACGGAACAATTCCAGTACAGGAAATAGCCAGATCGCAGGAAACCGGACTCGGTTACTATATATCCTCCAAGATCTTTCCTTTATGTTTGATTTATTTTTATTTATAAATAATGCAACTCCTATTTGGGGTTTTGACAAAGTGACATTTGTTGTGTTTTGCAAATTGAGGAAGCACTGCAACAATAAAAGAAATACACAGAAAGGCAGTACATTGCTTGGCAATGTAAACACAATGATGCACCGAAACAAAAGACACGAGCATATAATAAGCTTAGCGCGACATGCGAGACAAGTCACTGCTGTAGGTGTACCGCAAAAAAAGTTTACGGATGGTTGTCAAACGACTTCATTACTAAGTTTATTCCATTCAGGTATTGTCCAAAGAAAAAAAGAATACTAAAAAGTGTTATTTCGAGTGGAAAAATGAGTTATGGTCAAGGCGTGTCTCTGCCTTGTGGCACATCCTGCAGAAAAAGAAAGTATCTGTGATATGTCTACATTATAATAACCTTTAACTAACTGAAGAAAAAATTTCGATATCAAAACACGATTTCCTTGCGTTAGCGTTAGGAGGTTGACTTTTGCTAACTATTATTTGATGGAAGATCGCCCGAAGCTGTTATAAATAAATCTCACCGCTCTCTATTGTATTTTCTCAATTTCGTTAATGTATTTCTTAGCGTACGGGCACGAAATTATAGATGCGTAATCTAAAGTTGGCTGAACAATTGTCTTAAACGCAATAAGACGAACAGCGGAAGTAGAAAGTCTGAGAGATCGAATTAGATAAAAAAAAGTTTAGAGTTAGATGAGCTCAATAAAGCATTTATGCGTTTCGTACAGCTAAGGTCATGTGAAATCCAAAGTCCAAGATACTTGTAGTGATTCACTTCCAACAGAAAGACGTTACAAGCTGAATATGTGTAATGAAGAGGATTACGTCCATGGAAAATTTTCATGAAAACGGTATTTTCAAAAATAATAGACATTTGCAATTTATCACATCAACGAAAAACACTTTGAAGTGCTTCGTTAAAATCAATTTCATCTTGCTGGCTTTCGACGTCCCAGTAAAGCATGCAGTCATCTGGATTTAGCCTAACATATTCACGTATACCCGCCGTTGTTGCTCAGTAGCTATGGTGTTGGGCTGCTGAGCACGAGGTCGCGGGATCGAATCCCGGCCACGGCGGCCGCATTTCGATGGGGGCGAAATGCGAAAACACCCGTGTGCTTAGATTTAGGTGCACGTTAAAGAACCCCAGGTGGTCAAAATTTCCGGAGTCCTCCACTACGGCGTGCCTCATAATCAGAAAGTGGTTTTGGCACGTAAAACCCCAAATATTATTATTATTATATTCACGTATGTCTTGTATTGTATTATTTATAAATAAAAGAAACAAAAGGAGCCTGAGAACAGAGCTCTGAGGGACCCCAGAGACAAATGGTACTGTGTGAGAAAGGCGATCATTAAAAGAAGCATAATGTTTTGGATTTGAGAGATAAGCAGAAATGTAATTTACAAGCTGAAACTGTTTAAACATAATATCGAATTTAAAGAGTAGTTTGTTGTGAGAAAATTTATCAAAAGCTTTAGCGAAATCTAAGAAAATGGCATCAATCTGTTTCCCGTAATTTATAGCTTAAGCGAAATCATCTACGGTAGTTACTAATTGAGTGCAAGTAGAAAACTCTTTTCCGAATTCACGATGAGAACTTGACAAAATATTATACTTGACGTAATAGCTATGCGGAAACGCGCAAGGCGGAAAGAAGTAATTATGAAGGAAAAATGAGACATCTACCCAATGGTAGCAATCGCTGCAGAGGAAACCCATAACGGTTCCTCGAAATGAAAGCCTCGCCGTTGAAAAACTAGTCCTGGTGTGGGACTCGAACGCGGAACCAGCACCTTTCTGGGGCAGCCGCTCTACCATCTCAGCTAAACAAAAGGCTAGCAGATGGCAAGGAAGTCGAATTTGTCAACAACTCGAAGCAAAGGAAAGAGTTTGACGTAATAGTCCTGCGGAAATCTGCAAGGTGGAGAGAAGTAATTAATCAAGGAAAAATGAGACATCTACCCAATGGTCGCAATTGCTACAAAGGAAACCCATAGGAGTTCCTCGAAAGAAAAGCCTCGCAGTTGAAGAAAAATTCGTCCTGGTTTGGGACACGAACCTGGGACCTCTGCGTTTCCGGGGCAGCCGCTCTATCATTTGAGCTAATCATGTGGCTAGCAGATGGGAGGCGAAGTCGAATGTGTCAACAACTCAAAGCAGAGGAAAGAGTTTGACGTAATACCCCTGCGGACGCCCGCAAGGTGCAAAGAAATAATTAATGAAGGGTAAATGAGATGTCTACCCAATGGTACCCACAAAGGAAACCCATAGGCGTTCCTCGAAAAAAAAGCCTCGCAATTCAAGAATAACTCGTCCTGGTGCGGCACTCGAACCCGGGATTACCGCCTTTCCGGGGCAGCCGCTCTACCATCTGAGCTAACCAGGCGGCTAGCAGATGTCAGGGCGAAGCCGAATTTGTCAACAACTCGAAGCAAAGGCAAGATCTTGACGTAATAGTTCTGCGGAAACCCGCATGGTGGAGAAAAGTAACTAAGTAATATTATACTTACCAAAAAATTTCGAAATGTGCCTATGTATTATATGTTCAAAATTGTTACACGAAATGGAAATTAAAGAGATTGGGCGATAATTAGTAACGTAATGTGGGCTTCCGCTCTAATGAAGGGGCGTGAATCTGGCAGTTGCCCAGTCGCCTGGAACTCGGCTCTCATTCAAACATTCAGAGACCCGCCGTAGTTGCCAATATGGTGTTGGGCTGCTGAGCACGAGGTCGCGGGATCGAATCCCGGCCACGGCGACCGCATTTCGATGAGGGCGAAATGCGAAAACACCCGTGTACTTAGATTTAGGAGCACGCTGAAGAACTCCAGGGGGTCAAAATTTCCGGAGTCCTCCACTATACTGCGTGCCTTATAATCAGAAAGTGGGTTTGGCGCGTTAAACCCCATAATTTAAATATTTGGCCTCATACCTGCAGCCCAGCCGCCACTATCTGCTGCAAACACTTGCGAGTCGGCCGCATTTGGCCACTCTAGGCTACTGTGATTCGCACTCTAAAGGTGTAAATAAACTCTACTTTTCGAACACGGGCTTCTTGCAATATATGTTTCGCTGAAACAATAATAAACTTAAAGAATCTTACACCACTTTAAAAGACGCAAATATTAGGAAGGACGAAAATAATGAAAGTAAGAATTCCAGTATATTGATGCGTGATAACGCCATGAAATATGACTCAAACGGCGTTTGCAGATAAGGAAGGAGGCCGTTTTTATTGGTACAGATAAGCGAGAAAAAATATCATGCCAGAAACAGTAACCCTATAAAAAAAATTCTAGCCTTAAAAAGGGATTCAAATACACGATCCAAGAACAGAAATGTTAGAAAGCTAGCAAAGCGATAAAAAAAAATTCTTGCTTCCATGCTTCGCCTAAGGTATGTTTGTTTCTCCACGACTTCTCGCTGAGCTCCACAGGCCGTGTCTTCCGTGTCGACCGACGTACCCCAACAAACTGCTTCCCGCTGCTTGCTGGCGAGCAAGCCATTGCGACACTGCTTCGGTCACCCGAGCAAAACGAAAGACAACAAGGCGGCACGGTTCGTTACGCAGTTTAATTTGACACCGGGGCTAGCGAGGAGCAGGACGAGGGAGGACTGTGGGGCAGAAAATAGAGCGGTGTAGCCTCGGCGAACGCAGAGACGCATCGGCGTGTAGACACAGCTCTTTTTCCCTTAACGACCTTCCCGCGTAAACAAGAGGCCGGAGCCCTTTAAGCGCTACGGGGATCAGTCGAGCGTCCGCTAATTACCCGGAGTTGCCTGCCCGCTTGCGGTGGTCCCCAGGATAGAAAGAAAACGAAACGCGGGCGAGAGGAGTGTTGTGAAGGCAAATGCTTCTCACAGGACAGGACGTGTGGACGCGGTAATTTACTTTGGTGCCTCGTGGTGCCGTTTGTGGTCCTTGATTGGTTTCTTCCGTTTGCTTTCCCTCCCAAGTCTACGCGACACCATCGGTCGATTAGGCACGGCGTCTCGAAAGTTCGGTGCAGAATAGGCAAAGCAGGTAGGCTATACGACAGAAGGATGTTTCTTTGTACGGCTACTTTTGAGTCTCCCGCCGAAGTGAAAGCACAGAATGAAAGAGTTCCGTCGAAAACTATGCTGAGAGGTGCACGCCCAAGACGGCAAGCTGAAAGTTGGCACCTGGGCGTGTACCTGTGTGGAGAATATATATACTGTACTCGTTGTTCCTGAAGGTTTTTCTGTTCCCGCATGATGGTTCCGAAACCCCTCTGCAGGCCTTCAGCAGTGCTGCACCGATGCATTCCGCCTGGTACGTTTGGTCGTCACGGTGTTACCTGAGTCGGCCACCCAGAAATTTCTGGGGCAGGAGCGTAGTTGAGTGTGTAGGTGCACTGTAAACCTGCTGCTGCAAGTGGGTGCGTGTGCGTTTAATGCGAGGTCGTGCTCTCCCAGCGCCATCCTGAGAACAACATGCTCAGGATATTAAAAGCCAGATTAATCAGTGTGCTCCCCATACTATGTACCATTTTGACCATTTTGTTAACATATTTAAATAATTGCCTAAGGATAGCATTGCCTGAGAGAATGGCAATCCACAAAGAAAAGACTAGAGCGGCATATTTATCATGTGCGTTGCATGTCTCACTGTGACTATATTGATGCCGTTACAGGCTTTAACTGTGACAGATTTAGTCAGCTAGCATGTTCTCCGCTAAGTCAAGGGGGTTCAGCGTCAGAATGGGTTCGCGTGTAATAACTCGTGGCGCCAGCGCTCAGGGTGACCTTTACCACAGTTACCCTCGCTCAAAATTTTCCTTTCCTCGTCGCAATGTTGGAAATTGTTAATATTGCAGCTTCCAAATGCAAGTGGCGACAGAGCCGCTATGCCAGCTAGCAGATGTTCAGCGCTGACAGCAAGATTTGAACGTTCAAATGCAATGACAAGCGAAAATTAATTTTGCTATGCCTTCATTTGGTTTTTCATTATACATGTACACGCAACCATGAAATAGAAGCATGTTTTCTTTATGTCCGCAAGACAATTCGCTATCTCTATGAACAGTGCAATGAAAATTACTTGCAAAAAAAATCACAATATTTTGTACACAGCATTACGACTCCATCATAGTGGATAACGTGTCCCAAAATGTCTTGCGGGAGCACCTCCGCCGCAGTGTCAATGAGATCTATAAGGACCTCGTGGAAAGGTCCTTCGATCAGGGCCCCATTAGCTCACACCACGCGACGCCGCTCCTGCGGCTTTGAGCTCGTCTGCGCAGTCTTCCATGAAGAAGGAGAGGGCGCAGAAATTGGAGAGTAGCCTGGAGGAGGGGGGGGGGGAGAATTCCCAGGCGCAGTGGTGTGCTGTGCGTTGTGCTGCACGGAGGGGACCGTATCAGCGATATTGGGCGGGAAGAAAAGAGGTGAAAAGTAACAAAAAAGGCGAATGAATTAGTCTGTAGTTGTCGCTACGCGACGGCTTCGTCTAAGTTAAGGGAATAAATAGTGTGGGGGTGGGAAGTGGTGTCGTGCTGTGTCTTTAACCTTGTGGCCTTTCAGTGTAGTTCAGTGGTTTCCTTACGCGAGCTTTCGCCACGAGAAATTCTTGGTCATCAAAAATCATCCAGGGGTTGGCACATATGTCTTGAAGCATGCACTGGTTATATCATTAGCGAAGGCGGCAAAAAAAAAAGGGACGATCCTCTGAAGCCACCGAAGAGTGCAGCGTTTCTTACTATCATTTGAGTTACCGATCTATTACATGAAATTGGGGCTTCTGTGCTGCATGCCAAGGAATGTTGTTTGGATCACATGTTGTTGGCAACACTAATTACAGGTCGCAAACGTTTTTTTACCATGTTCAAAAAGCCTAGCAGTGCCACTCTATGCCTGAGCCACGGCGATGTCTAAATACATATATGTGAAATGTCACGAAGCATCAGGTTCTTTTTTTATTGCGATAGCAATTATATGGCCTATAGGAGCGAATTTCATTGCGATAGTACTTTTATAGTCTCGACAAGCGAATTTTCCCCATTCTCGTCGCCGTCGCCATGTGTTTCCGTGTATATTTGGATATATGCATGTTATATGCCAAGTCATGCTATACGACATGTTGTATATGCGAGCTATATTGCCAAACCATTCTATCACTAAAGTTGTTCATGTCAGGTCCTCTATTTTTGACAATATTACTCCTCAGAATTTAAAGAATGGCAGCCCAACAAGAAATCTCGTGAAACAAGAACACCGACAGCACAGGCCTTTTACCTTAAATCGTCCCTTGACATAAATATTCAAAGTGCGAAAGAAAAGCATAAAGGAAAACAGACAATGGTGTAATTTTGCTTCCGCGGCTGTGCACTGCCTCCAAAATCGACCCGCGAAATAGGTTTGTCAAATGCCTGATGCGCAAAAATAGTAGTAATGTCGCTATGAATGCCGGCGGCTTTAATTAATAAACTTAAAAGAAACAGTCCGATGGCAGGACTCAGAGAGAGGAGCCCTAGCGCAACGGCTCGTTTTTACTTAGGCAGCTTACGTTTACTTCAATCCATACTGCTACTGAAGTTACGAGTCTTAAATTTTCCGTTATGTTCTAACGTGTTCCTGTCGCATTCACTGCATCGCCCTTACGGCAAAACTGGGATATCGTTTTTTTACTTCGCTGGCATCTGCACGAACAGTCGTCTTTATCATAAATGTCCTACCGGACACTCGCTACGTCACACCTCATTCCTCTGTCAGGTAGTCAGAGCCACGAAGTACATGGTAGCAGCTGGGACAAGTCATCAAAAAGGTACGTCCTCACTCACAATCGCGATTTCGTGTGTCATCGCAATTTGTCCTCTCTATTGCTGCAGCACGATCCACTCGCTGCATTCGGTTCTTGTCCACAGCCATGGCTGTCTTTTAGCCGTTCCATACAAAGCATGAAATTGCGACCCGATATGCCCACGTGCGACCCCCCAGCTGAACGCCCCCAACTTTGGTTAATACCTCTTCGACATCGCTGCTCTCAGTCCAGCGGCCGCCGCTCCGACTTCCCTATTCGCCTTGCGCGTGCGTGGCCGCCGTTTTCCCCTCGTGCTTGGCTCCCAAAGGACCGAAGGGAAAGCGCCGCAGCGCGTGCGGGTGAAAAGAAGGCTCAGTGGCGTTACGATGACATTTGCAACGACACGTGTTCGGCTCGGTGGTCGCCCGACCAAACTGCACGTGCGCGATGTAATCCAACGCGTGAAATGACGCCCTGGAAGAGGTGCCCGACACGACAACCTTCTACCTCTCTCAAGTCTCCTCTTTGTTATTATGCACCCGAATGGACTTAGCTGTTTCCAGGGCAAAGTGAGGAAACCACGAGAAGGCACCAAAGTAAGCACGGCACTGTGGTTATGCCACACCAACGCCCATTCAGCAGTGAAGCCAGCTTTCTACTCCTCAAGTTGAGATAGGGTAGAAAATGTTATTCGCATTTACTTTTATAAGGGCTTCTACTGTGTCGCTAGCACGGACCAGTGTTAAAGATATAGACTCAGTTAAGCTTTAACACATAGGAATATCTTGCTATGAGATTGAGGGTAGCACTTGTTCCCGAGGCTTATGCTAAATATGGCGCAGGAACTATCGACTTGATTGTCATTGTAAGCGAATAGCCCCAACGAACGAACGAGGAAACCAGCGAGCAAGAGAACGAACTAGCGAACGTACAAATGTTTTTCTTGCCATAGGTTAGCCAAAACGCTGCCCCTCTCTCGCGTCCCTCCAAGAACCTTGATTGCGCAAGAACATGCGTCATTTAACGTAGGTCCGAGCTTCCGACTACTGCCGACCGCCAACTACGAAAATGGGTGAATGAGGCAAAGAAAGCTAGTCGATCGCTATCAAAGAAACGGAAACTGGCATGTTTGAAAGTAATCCTATAAAAAATAGATTACTTACGTATGCCCACACTTTAAAAATATATGTTGTCACGTGGTAGTGACGGTGAAGAACACAGCAGCAAAACTGGGAATAACTTAGCTATCATTTTATTGGGAGAACCTGTGCTCACAAAAGTAAGTTAAACTCAAAGCATCACGATAGCGGCTAACACAGTCGGCGATCGTCGGAATCTGAGCAGCGGGTGAAGTGCGTCGGCTTTGTGCATGATTCGTCGAAGGTTCCAGAGAAATCGCCGGTGCCCGCGTGTCTTCTAGACCGTGTTAAACAACTCGCGTCGCGCATATATTCAGATCACACAAAGTTCGGTGACGACAGACAACAGTTTACACCACCGATAACATTTAAGAAACTTCCGATACATGCAAGCGCATCTTGCACTGAACGACAACGTTTACCATTTGTTAGCTGGTGAAAAGGGGTAAACCGAGGATGATAAACAAGTACACGTGTCAGTATTTTGTCATAATAGTAATGATTATTATTTTACCATAAAATGATGCGATGACCCTACTAAGACAATCTTGACAGTACGAACACAGCTTGCAAGTTTTTATAAGAGGTGTCCCTGTAAAATACGAAGCCTATTCATCTTTAAAGAAAGCAAAGTGAACTTCTGAGTTCTCTGGTGCAAAAAGAGAAAGAAAAGTGAGAAAGGTTGGAGAATAATTAATCTACCAAATATGCGCTGCAGGAAGAATCGATAGTATTTGGTAGCAAAAGCGGTTCACTCTGCATGACAAGGTACTGCTTTTTTTTTTTGCTTCTCATGATTGTTGCCTTTGTAGAGCACGTTCTACACGCAGTGAGAGATAAAGAAAAACAAGCCAAGAGTTGCATTAGAGAAGTGCGCGCGCGAAAATGGAAGAGAACAAATTAAGCAGTGAAATTGAGTCAGACTTATACTTCTAGAACAATGACTGACATCGTGCAATGATTTCTGAGCCCCGACTGACATGAATTCATGAGATTTCAGGTCCAAAATCATCACATTGGCAATGAGACCCACCGTGGTGCCTTCATGACGACCTGTCGTTGTTTAACGTGCAATGAAACTGTAGCCTAAGAACAAATTCGGCTATCCGGGCAGTAGGTTTTTTTTTTTGTGACGTTCAATCTCTCATTCGACAGCAGCCTTAAGACCTGTAGTGGAATCGCTATCAATATCGTGGTATTCGACTTATGGTTATCCTCTGGGGATGAATTCTTTGTAATATTGGCGCGCGCCTGTGTTATCTGCTCTGGTAAAAATTTTGAGGTTTTCATGCGACAGCGCGAGAGTTATGTGAAACCTCTTATCGGTATAATAGGAAGAAAGACAGGACGCCGACCGAAATAGGGTTGTCCAAAAATTATTAAACGTTTAGGCTTCCACACGGAAGCCTTGTTGACTTTTTATTCATTTCTTTCTTGAAAAGTAACCTTTCCGTGTATGCTCAAATACTGCTTCTTTCGGCGCCCTATATCGAAGGCTTCCAATCAGATCTACACTGTTTGGAAGTTAGAAGCAGCCACGCGAAGACAGTTCAAACAGCCTCGGAGAAATTCTTGGGCAATACTCTGTAGTTAGCCAGGAGCTCATAGCGGTTCGCCAAATAATGTAGGATATGACACGCCTTCCCAAAATGTGGAAACGCTGCAGCAGCAATATGTATTGCCACAAATCAGTCAACATCAGCGCATGTAGAAACATTTGCAAATTCCTTTGAGCGTGTGACCATGACATGCACAGATATAGCTTCACGATATCCGCTGGGAAGACACACGAGGGAAGACAGCACAAGGGAAGACGATTACAACGCAGACTTCTGTACTCAACAGCTGCGACATTACCCATCAACTATCGAATTAGCGCAGAGGCCCAGGTGAAATCGCAACAAATATCAATAACTCAGGAATACTGATAAATCGATTCACCAACGAATGTTATGTGAATATAAAGACATTTGGCGCTGTAGTGAAATACCACTGCACTGAAGATTGTCAGCCATCGTAACTATGCGTAAACGAGGACATGCGGCCAACCTCCTTAAGTCTTATCGCCCTATCTGCCTCTCATATCATGCTAGAATTTCGCAAGAACGCATGGTAAACCATCGCCTTACTCATCCATACTTCTCAGGAATGAATCCTTCCCCAAATTATTAGGGGCTCTCGTCAAACCGCTCCGCAGCAGGTTCTATTGCACACCTGGCATCATCACTCGAATCGGCATGATACAATCATCTCTGTGAATACATGCTTTTCCTGGACATCATGCAAGCATTTGACTCTCTCCTACACCAGGTCATTATCTGAACCCTCAAGTATGTTGGTGTTCCTTCTGTATATTCTCCTGTATGTTCTCCTTCCAAATATTAACATCTTGTAATCTCTCTAATCATTTCAATAAAAACAGATTCTGATTCTGATTCAAGACAGCACACCTGATTGATGATGATGATTTGAGTTTTTTGGCGCAGGGTCCAGAAGTGGCGCAAGAGCACCAGGGCTTTAAGCATACCTGATTACGTCTCGGGCTACTTATCACAGAGAACAATGAAGGTAGGAGTTCATAACATGGCAAGCGAACTTCGCCCTGTTACAGTGGGAGTTTCTCAGGGCCGCGTACTATCGGCACTTTTTTCTAACTGTGTGCGTGCAAGTCTACCTCGCTGTCTATCTGATAGGCAGAACTATCGCGATATAGGTGTCGCAATCTACGCGGACGATGTCGCCTTATATATTACTGGCCCTTAAAGCGCTGTGCCACAACTGCGAGCAGCATTAGAAACTGCACTGGATGTGACGGCAGGATATTTTGGTGAAATCGGGCGGCAAATTTCTCCGTCACAGTTGGCATCTATTGCCTTCCCTCCTCGACAGTGCATGACTGTCCCTGAAGCGTCTTAGCCTGAACAATTCTCATATATATCATGGGCACAACAAAATATAGATTCCTTGGTATAATCCTATAGATGACCACATCAGCTGGAGACCTGCTATAAAAGCTGTGCGTACATCGTCCCGGTCTCCTAACATATGTGACAGTGCAGATAGCTCCAGGCAATGGCTGTGATCAGTCAGCAGCTGTGCTAGTTTACCAAGCAAGAGAGCGGTCGAAAGTATTTTATGCTTTGCCTTTTTGGGCAATACTCCACCTCAACAGAAGACACATCTAGAGAAAGACCATCGAGTCACTGTTCGAGCAATACACGGCCTCCAAACATATGTCCAATCAAATGCTTTACCTGCCTAAGCCAGACAGCTACGTACCACTGAGAGTATAGACGCTCATCAAAGGGCCTTACACCACATAGATCGTCTTCGTGCAGCCAATGGCGGAAGAAAGAAATTTGAGCGATTGGTCAGCAGACCGGAGCCAGGAATTAGGGAACTGGCGTCTGCCTTCCTTGAGATTGTTAATGCAGGAAAGCACGAGGCACTCGACCCAAAGTACAACCGCTCTCGGCTGCTCGTCATGCACTTAAGGGTGCTAGGGGCTCGAGAGAAAACAGCGGCATGTTTTGCAGGTCTACGCCAACAGACAGCGTTCCTTCTGAACGACAGATATAAAACTTTTACTATGGTTTACACAGGGGCCTCAGTTCGCCAATTAAGGCAGTACAAGAGCTGAGTTCTATTGCTCAGACCCCTGCAGCACAGCCTTCTATTCGAATAGATTACACGGCGTCTTCAACTTCTGCAGGGCAATTAAATAATATTATAGCCCTGAAATGTGCTATCCAATAACCAGATTTATAAAAGTCTGTTAGTTTACGTTATTCCGACGGAGCTCTCAGCTGGCTGTTCAGCGCCAGCGCTGATTCACCTCTTCTATGCGAAGTATTCAAAATGACCCATGAAATCACATCCGAGAGAAGAACAGTGATATGTGAACAGTGAACAGTGATCATACATTGGTATCTTGGGAAACGAGGCCGCTGACGCTTTCGCGGCGTCGCCATACAACCTTGATTTCGCAGATGCCAATTTATCCAAATTCCACGAAACAAGACTGCTGATACGCCAACACATACACAAGTATAGCGCTTACACCCGGATGAATGCGTAGTCAGTGAAGCGTAGCCTAGAACAATTACTGGACGTACTTTCACTCACTGCAGTAGATCTCTGTTGCTCAGGTTATACGAACCGGGCATGTAAATATTGCACATCGCCTTCATGGACAAAGGCGTACGCCGAACCCTTCGTGCCTGACGTGGGGACACTCCAGCGAAACGCTTGATCACTTAGTGTTAGAATGCCAAACTTTTGTTGCTTTCGCTACGAGCTGCTGAGCAAGCTTCAATAACGTAATCTTGCATGAACAGCCCTTAATGATATATCGTTTCCGAAGGGTCGTCTCGAGGCTCACGAAGCTGTACTGGAACTTTTGTCCACAGCACTAGCACACGGGTCTAGACTCTTGTCTCTAACGCTGGAACTCTGCATGTGACTGTGGGACGCGTTCTTTATTCGTCTCGTTTTTTTTTCCTTTGTCGTCCTTTTAGCATGTTTTGGGCATGTCGTCCCTTTTAGGAAACAATTGCTAGGCAATTTTTTTTGTCTTTTTGATATGTGTGATATGTTCGCATGACAAGTAATGATAACGACAATAATAATTGTCATAACATCGCAGACTATTTGCAATGTGCTACGCGTCTCTTTTTTTTTTTACCCTCTCTGATTTTAGTCGAGTTCTTTCTTTCCGCGAGAGAAGCAGGCGACACGTTTGTTGCCGACGCATCCGCTGTCAGGACATATTAATCAATCAACGAGGCTTCCCCGCGATTCCTGCCACGCAGGGCGCGCCCTCAGAAAGAGCGGCGGCTAAACGAAGCGGTTGAGCCGATGAAAGGAAAGCGCACCGCCCGGCGCATAATCACATTAAAGCCTAGCCGCGCGCCCGAGTCGCGGCTTGGCGCTGCGGATTGCTCCAGCGGCAGCGGCCAGCTCGGCTCGTCGGCGCGGGCCGCCTTTGGCTCCAACTGTTGGAGGTCGATAGGTTCTCATGGGCCCGGTTTCGCACTGCACGTGTGCTGGGCGCCGCCGCCGCCGTAACGAGCTGACCGACGCGGGAGGAAGGGGGGCAGCGCCGAGCGTCTGCGCGACCGCCCTGCGCTGACCTTTCGCCGACTCCGTCCTCCTCGCCTTCCAACTTGGTTGCCCGCTCGCTCCCTCTGTGGCGTTCGGACCTAGGGCTTCTTAGCCGCCGCCTATTGCCTGTTGTGGCTGAAATTCGGGAGTGTACCTCTCTCGCTGTCCCTTTCCCCCACGCATTTTTTTCGGGTGTATATGGCAGCAGTGCAGGTCGCAATGAAAATGAGAAAGGCCGCTCTGATCAACCCAGCAATCTATAGGTTTTACTCGCGTGCGCTAACACGTGCAATGGAGTATGTTAAGTTGTGTAAAGAGACAAGTGCGCAGGCAGATAACAACAACCACAACGATGACGACGACGATAAATGGCCAAAGTGAGAAGATTGGCAAAAAAAAAAGAACATTGACCAACTTTTTCGGTCTCTTTACATCAATCGTTCTCCTCATTTGTTCGCAGCGGACCTCGTGTTCAGTCTGCATACCCTAGCCGAACAATAAGTACTTACCATTACGGAAAGCATTTCCCGGGGCATAAATACTCAAACTTGAAAAAGATACGCCGATGGAATCGGTTAAGTTCTGCTAAGGCTACACATCGAACTTCCCCATTTTGCGTTGCCAAAAATACGTAAAACACCTCATTGTCCCTGCATTCGCTAACCGTTATCTCTGCGCAATGCCTCACTCTGCTGTAACACCTAACCCTCCGAGCTCAAAATAAATAAATGAATAGAAATGCTTGCGTAAATGTCTGCGGCCCAAAATGTGTATAGATACGCGACAGGTGGTTGCAGCTTGCTGTTGCTGTGCATGTGCACTGCACGAGACATTGAGGACGACTTAGAAAAGCAACTTTGTGAAACCGTCGGCGTAGCATAAATTCGAGGTTTACGAGACACGATGTAGTTTGTGCCACACACACAAAAAAAATTGCTTGTAAGTCTCCGGACTTACGAATCAAATAAAGGAGGCAATGTCATTAAAAAAAGGACAAGCACTGCCAGCTAACTTTGATAGTTCTCAGTTACGATAAATGCGTAAAAATATTTTTGCCATATTATTTAATGCATAGTATAGAAGAAATTGAAAGAAACGCTTCTTCGCTGTCGTATAATGTCGAACCGAATATGTTTGGGAGCCAAGCACATAACGTATAACCAAAGCAAAAACGCAAGGGTGGCGTCCTCTATTGCTATACAGCCATAGAGAGAGACAGAAAAAGAACAACTATCATAACCGGACAAGTTAGCCCATAGCGAGAGACGTGACATGCTACTCACGGTGAAGGTGGAAAGAAAGAAAGTCAGGTAAAAAAAAGAACTCACTTACCAAGACATACTCTAACATAACGGCACTAACACAAAAATTACAGGGTCTGACTGAGACATGCACCCGCAGGGAAGCTATAAGCGCTTCAGTGGGGCAATATTGAGATGGGTGGCATTGCCACGGTTCGAGAACGCTTCAAGCTCTCTTCGCATGCCATGTCACTCGTTTCAAGCGTTCCTCAAAACAGCAGTTTTCGTTGTAAACTGACTACAAATGGAAATGAAACCGTCTAGCTAGGACCTCGCCAGCACCGCAGGTGGGACAGAATGGCGTGCTGGACAAATGGAGTATAGATAAATAGTGCCTTGTATAAGCGAAACTCTGGTGAATGCAATGAAGGCACGTCCAATGACGCCTATCGACACAACATGGCATACGTAAAGTGTACCTAGGGTAGCAGCTGTTATGCGGACAGTATTGCCCCCCTGTGTCATTCCACGGGCTTCACTGAGCGCCATGCAACAGCTGACACTGGCGCTACCACGTCCCTTCTTGAATATTCTATCAGGGTCAGCTTGGGTGGGCCCGTATGAACTTGAATGCGGCAGCTATTAATTCGTAACTAAAATTTTGTTGTTGATACCTGAAAAAAACTGTGCGAGAATGTATGAACTATGTGCTAGGATTCGCTTGTCCCATAGTAGCTCAGATGAGCATCCTACTTGTTCTTCCGATCACGCGATTTCAGTTCACGCACGACACTGCATCAGATACCATTTTCAGCACAGTTCACTTGAATTCTAAAGCACAGTTGGCTTCTGTATTGCATTGAAGGCTTGCAGGTAGCTGTCAGCGCCTCTGTCGGTGAACGAAGACTCCATTAGTGCTGCCGATGTTGGTGTTAGAAAAAGAAAAACTCTAATGTATATCGGTCGCGTAAGCCTTTCGTGCTCAGCTAAATCTCAAAAGAACCACTTCCATGTCTGCTGCATGAGCATTACTTACATCCTGTTATACATGGCGAAGTTTGGTATATGTGAAGGCCGGTGGAAGAAAGCAGCCTATAGCATCATTGCGCTTAGTTTAGGCGCCGCAATATTTGTTTCAGTCGGCGGGATTCTCGTTCGCTCCCCCTAGCAGGGCTTCGAAATTAGCTATAACAATCAGTATTCAGAATACTTGGCTGAAAACGTCACTCTCATGTTACTTAGCTAATGAGTGAATGAGAGACCCGACTCGGAAAACATGACAGGGGCCAGTTTAGCTCGTCAAAGCCACACGCGAGAAACGGCTTAAGGCCACACGAACAGCTTCATGGGCGACGCGATGCATCCAGCGTGCGTTTTCTTAGACTTCGGCCAGTTCTGATCTCTGAACGCATCTGTCAGCAACAGCTTCGTGGTTTTCACTTGGAATGATTTTTTTAAAAACACTACCGCCTAGATCCCTGCATGCACCCATGTTCAGAACTCCATAAGTGACAGCGTCTACCACGGCACGCACGCGAGGGTAGCCACCGATCGGCGTTCAGTTTTTCTTAAAACAATAGTTTCATCTTCCTGCTGTTCATCACGTTGAACTGAGTTCGTAGCTCGGGCTTGTCTGCGTCGATAATGGTGACACAGACGGTGCCACGATGCTTATAACACAAAGCGTTGTTTTCTAATTCCAGCCGCTTCGTGCCTGTGGCTTGTGTGGCCTCATACATGGCCACTTCCCTGAGTAAAGAAAGTGCGTCGAGTAATGTTATTCGAGCTCCCCAAGCTCAGCAAGCGGACGCTCTGCTGAAAACATCTGTTCACGCTCATGGCACCGATCTTCCGATGGCTCGACTATGTTTATGCACCGAAAACGTCACTTACCGTTTTCTCATCTCTCACCTGCACGATGCGCTGAGACTGTGTACATGTGAGCTCAGTAGTCCCGTTCTTTTCTTTATGCCTGCCGACTGGAATCACACGCGTTTCTTTTCTTAATCTACAACTGTATTTTATTGCGCACGCAAAGTCAAATCGTATTGTCGACGTGCAGCAACCAGTAAGCGGAAGCACTCGTTAAAATAATTTTCTTTAGCAATTTTTTGAGGCTCCTACTTTCACTATTCGAACTTGTATCTCTTGATCTTCATGGTGCGTGTCGACGAAAACTGAGATTCTTCCATGACGGCTAATAAATTCTACCTTTCGGGCCATCGCATCCTCTGCCAGGCACCACACTCTAAAGACAGCATAATCTCCCTAACATGAATCCCGGCTTATGCGGGCCCTGTCCACCCACACCTCCCCAATCTCAACGAGGTCACTCACTCCATTGCGCGAGGCCTAGTCAACCGTGCCGGAGTCACTGGAGATGAGTTGGACACTAGGGGCAATCTGACAACTTATAAAGATCTCGTTAAGTCCTTTTACCTTAGTCGCCGAACCTTCCCCCCGCCTCACCCCAAGTTCAGCCGGGCGCAGGCTACCACCCTCAGTCTGCTACAAACACGTACCCTTCACCCGCCCGCCTCCACCTTATATTTCCAGACGTTTACACTACCCCAACTGCCGTTGCTGTGGCATTCACCCGGCTACGCTTCCGCATATGCTATGGGAGTGCCCAGCACAGTACACAGAGACTAACACCACGACTCTCTCGTCGAGGTTGCACGAGGCTCTGCGGAGCTCCGCTCTCGACGACCAAACCTGGGCGACTCAGCACGCCCGCGAGGCGGCGGCGAGGCAAGCCCTCGACGTGCCTTCATGGGAGGCTTAGGCCCGGCCATCATAAAGTGCTGGCTGTACAATAAAAGTTTATTCCTCCTCCTCGGGCCATTACTGCAAATATTCGCATGCGATGTTCCGCAATAACCTTCACGTTGGCCGCAAACTGGTGGCGTGCAATCAATTACCCGTTCCAGCTCTCGCACGCCAGCAATGTCGGTCTGTATACATACTGTAATAACCAGCCAACCTAAACCACGCTTGTGCCTGCCTGGTCTTTTGCCGTCTTTTACCGGTCATACACAAGCGGTCATGCGTGATGCATGGGTTTCTCATCATGTATTATAGTTCGGTCTGGTCCGCTTGCCCCTCGCGTGACTCTTACTCTGAACTCGAGAAGCGCTCACTACGCCCCCCCCCCACCCCCCTGGCCGCCGTTTAGGAGTGTTCACTCCGTAATGGTTCTGGCGAAAAAAAAAACAAGCAATAAAAGCCCACTTTCTTGTCCACAAGCACTTGGCTAGCAGTGAACTCTAGCAGGCGGACAACATACGCAAGCATTTGTTTGTAGCCCAGAGTTCTTGCCGTGACCTTTCCTGCGGTTAAACGACTCGAAACTACGGTTTTTAATGGCCGGGAGTTTGTTATTTACTTGACATTTTGTATTGTTCGCCTCGTTCCCCACAACGTTTGGCTGGCGATCCTCATGTTGATTTGTTGCAAGATTTAGACGGGAACGTAAGCAGTTGAGAAAAAGAAAGGGGGTTCCACGGAGGAATGATTGCTATTGATCACTAGAGCAAGACTATAGAACTTGTGAGGCGAACGTGCGACCTCGGACACGAGTGCAGAAAGCGCGTTGAGAGGACAAACTACGCAAGGGAAAATAATATCTTCTTTAATGCGACGCGTTGTGTGCCCTAAATGTTAAAAAGATAACCTTTGCGTCGTTGTGCTGACGGGTATTATTTTACCATACAGAAAAAAATGTCAATTAATTTTGTTTCTCGACTTCTTTATCCTATACACATCTCCTCCAATCCTACAGCGGCCTCTTGCTTA